>NW_022196906.1:39404615-39501836 GCF_008632895.1 Mastomys coucha | reverse complement strand
TGAAACATACTGGGTCTAAAGCAGCAGCTATCTCCTCTGAACTGGTGCTACATCCCCCGGGGCCCAAGCACTCTGGGCCCGGGGGAATACAGGTACATAAATCTGAGTCTTAGCCCATCTAAGTTCTAGTGTTAGTCCTACATGTAAATTTAAGTCCTTCTTTTTTTAGTCTTAGTACTAAACTAAAGTCACATAGACAAAACGACCCCCACATCTAAGGTCACCTGACTTCTAAAAGCCAGGTGTAGAACAAAAAAAAGAGGGGTAGAGCCCTCTCTGTTAAAATATTCTTATGTTAATTCTCTGGTTCTTGTTAGAGACAGACAGAAGAAAATCTTGACCTAACTCTTTCAGCTAATGTCTTAGAGTGAGAGAAACCTTCCAATTACTCTCTAGTACTTAAAACATTAAACTAAGATAGTTAAAAACATTGATAAAAGTGAGAAAACAATGTCCGAATTTTCTCTTGCTAACTATAAGAAAATGATATCTTAGTGAATTCCTAACACACAAATACAAAGACATATCTGGGCCACCTCTAAGTTTGGGGTACCAGACAACAATGTAGAGACAAGAGGCTGACTTTCCTTAAAGTTTTCGCCTCAAATACCGCCATCACACAAGTGTCCGTGACAGGGGTCCACACACAGGAAGAATGAAAGAAAGGCAGATCACACAGGGGACAAGTGTGGATCTTTCCAGCCTCCTTCTTCCTCCTCATCTCTCCTCTCGAAGCAGCCTGCTCCACTGACAGCCAGAGCCTCACTCAGAACCACCTTCTCCCTCCTACACGGAGGTATGAAACCCATCAGTGCTTGTTTTTAGCTGAGAACAAACTGTTCACACATTTCATTACCTTAAAGGAAAAAAAAAAAAAGAAAGACAGAGAGGAAGGACATGTCGGGTGAAGCCACTGGTGTATCAAAAGCCAGAACTCAGTTCCATAGGGAGACTTGGAGTTAACGAGGAGGGAGAGAGAGAGCGGAGTTTCATTAAGAAAAGATCAGGTTCGGAAGGAGGTGGCCCTTCCTGCTTTGTGCGGGTCTCTTGGTGCTGATAAGAGGTATCTGCGTAATGCACAATGCACTGTGGAGTGCCAACCTTGTTTCAGCCAATAACGTTAACAGGGAAGGGTGCTGCTCTGACTTCAGAATGCATGGGCCATGAGGTGCTACTGCTGGGGCTGGCTGAGCACTCAGATCTTCAGCCAAAGGATGGGGCTGTAGGCTGTTGCCAAAGTGCTGTGAGCAGATTATGGAAGACGCCCAGGCAGCCCCATGGAGCAGCCATTTCTGCAGCCCATGCCCAGAGCCCAGCATGGGCGATCAGCAGACGAGGAGGGCCCATGTTGAAGCAGATCCCAGTCAACTCTACAGAGGAACCAGGACCTTCATGGTACAGGCACCTAGGGATCTGCAGGGGCTTCTTCAAACTTTTCAGGCCAGATGTGTGGGTCATAGAGTGAGTGATATACATACACTAGGGGTGGGGGACATTGTAAGAGCCAAGATTTTAGAGTTGAAGAAAATCTTCCTCAGAGGCCACATGCTGAGGCTGGGATGAGGGGGCTCAAGAGAGTGATGTCACTCATTTAAGGTCACACGGAAAATTTAACGGCCAGGTCGAGAACCCAGGTCTCCCCTGGCAAATTGCTACTTTCTCTATTCAGCAACCCATCTCCTGGCCATACTGTCTCTGTTTAGGCCAGCAAACGGCAAGGTCTGGTGGAAGGCCTCTTGGAGACCAAGGAAGAGTATGGCAAAATGGGTGCAGGCAGCATGAGAGAGGTATATATCCCCAGGTATATATCTGTGGGGTCTCATGTCCTCGGCTAACAAGACCTTGGTGGAATGAAAGGCTTTTCTGTCAAGGGGATGGTGTTTTGCCCCCTGGAGCAGCTGTGAGCCCCAGACTCAGAGCGTTTTTTCCTCCTATTGGCTGTGAGTGGCAACTCAACCACTCTGAGCCATTCTTTATTTGCAGGCTTGCTCTGCTGGGTCGTAAGGGTCTGGCTAGGCAAACTTTAGGTTCAAAGTGGTATTCAAAGTCTCAAAGTCTTATTTGTGGAAGTAGCTGTGATTTCTAGCAGAGTTATGCTGCCTGCCCTCAGGACAATGACAGTGGACAGGTAGCATCTACAGCACTGAGAAGCTTATTCTTAGAAAGCATGGCCAGAACCCTGGAAGATGGGCAGTGGCCTCGCTCCATAGGGGACTTACAGCTGAGGACTCCATCTGTGGTTGCACCCATCTACCTGAACCTAGAAGTGGAGTGTTTTGGGACTGGGATACTGGGGAAAGGAACTGAGATGATGTGAGGTCCTGGTTCCCTCCCTACTGAGGCCTTCAGCTTGCCTCAAGCCCTCCATGGGTCAGGAGCTCTGAGCCCCATCTGACCAGGGGTCTGAAGAAGGATTGTGACTGGGAACAGGAGAGATTGCTTCTTGTTTAGGCTCAGTGATTAGAGACTAGCTCTCAAATTGCCATCCTGTCCCTGTACACTGAGCTTGTAAGTATCAGGTGTAAGCCCTTGCTTGACAGCACAGGTGTGGGGCTGCCAGATGCAACCTCTGCCCAGCAGGCGGCTGGCCCCATCACACCAGGAACAGCGCTGAAAGTGGAGCCCTACCTCTGAGCTAACATTGGCCCATTCATCTCCTCTCACCTCCTCTTTTGGTCCTCACTGCCTACCTTCCTCAGGAAATAAAGTCCTCTCTCAACTGATTGTGACCAACTCAGTCCTCGCCAGTTGCAAACAACTCTTCACAGGTTTGTAGTTTTCTTTCCTAGGGTACCAGAACGGGATGTGGATCGGGGTCAAAGAGGCGGCTCTAGGTCTGAGAGTAGAGGGAGGAACAGAGCTGTCGCTGGGATGTCGGGGATTCTGAAAGCTAACACAGTGGTCAGGAGCAGCACTGTGGTCAGGATGGGGTGAGGAGGCAGGAGCTCATCTACCACACCCTCTACAAGTGACACCAGGGCCATACTCTGAGGATGATGGCTTGTTTGCTTGGCTCAGTGTCTCTAAAGAGTTTTTACACTGTGGCTCAAAAGCTGAGGATTGGAGCACTGAGTGGGAGAGAGACGAGTGACCCACTGGGACCCACGGCACTTCTGCTCTTTACGGAGTCTAGCTGTAAGAGGATCAAGGTCTGTGGATGGTGTCTTGCACCCCTCTCCTGAAGCTGCATACCTAGTGGGAAGGAACTGCCCCGAAAGTGGGCTAATGAAGCAAGGAAGGAAGGGTGAGAGGGAGGGAGAGAGAAAGAGAGGTGGGCCCCAGACAGAATGGGAGGAAGAAAGCTAAACTGAACTACAGGAATTAAAGTCTGGGGCCATCTGGATTCAGATTTGGATCTGTATTTGATTCTCCAATTTTCCTGCATCTCTTTCTCTCCCTTCCCCTCCCCTGTCTCTCCCTGGGGCTCAAACCCAGGGCCTTCTGCATACCAGGCCCTGGGTTACTTGACCACAGTTACACCTCACTTGTAGTACACAGAATACTCTTTAACCCCTAGAAAGTTAACACCATCCCACTAAAAAAAGGGGGGCGGGAAATAAAGCAAGCTTAGATATAGTATAATCTTTACTGGTAGGGTAGGAGAAAAATTGAAAGTATGAATTATTAACATGACTGCTGAAGGAAGATTCTTGATGGCAGGAGCACCGTGTCCTTACACAAAGGGCCCCAGGGGCATCAGGAGTAAATGGCCAGATGGCTCGGACCTCTGATGTGACCACCATTGTCAGACTATGGCCGGAGAGACCTCAAGGTCCAGGGGATCTAAAGGCCGCTGCATAGGCAGCTCTGAGCGTGGACTGTGACTTGCTCCCCCTCTCAGTGACAGCTGTAGGGGAGGGGTGGGATAATGGGGAGAGAAAGCCCGCACCCAGAGAAGGGGTGGGAGACAGGCAAGGCTCCGCAGCAGGAGCAGCCATAACATGGGAGAAAAGGATGGTGTCTGGGAAGATAATGACTCAGAGACTCTGGAGCAGAAAACTGCGACCGACCGAGATGCCAACCCTGAGGGACAGAGCAGGCAGGGACATGGCTGGGTGCTCCCAGGAACCATTAAGGAAGGCACTTGCTTAGGTCCAGGAGCATAAATCCCTTTCACCTCCAGGTGGGGGCCACAAGAAGCCTCTGTTCTGTTCTTTGGTACGGGCCAAGCCCGCCATTTCCAACATAGGTTCTAAGACCAAGCAGGACAAGAGTTAGAGGAAGGTACCAGAGTGTTTCTCCTGTCTCTTTAGCTCTACAGAACCATTCCTCCCCCATCAGGCTCCCAGAGGTAAGGGATAGGGGCTCTGGCTGGGCTTCACCTGGGACAACCTGCATGGCTTCAGACCATCCCCCAAACCTCTCTGGGCCTTGAGTCTTCAAGGAAAGGACATTCGGTATAGAATTGCCTTCTCTGCTCTAAAGAGCTGAACAGACTAAAAGCCTAAAGGACATAGAATCCCGCCAATTAGAACAAACTTCCTTCTAGACTCTTCTAGAATGTACTAAACAACAGCCAGGGGTATGAAGATTATCCTGATTTTCTCAGCAGCCAGCGGTAACTCAACCAGGTAGAGCATCGACTCTCCTCTGGAGGCTCAGGAACCCTTTCAGGTGGGACTCCAGGAAGGACACTGGCTCTAAAGAAGAGGTGGGCTCTGGGGCACCGAGAGGGAGAGAGGCTAGTGACCCTAGCTCTGGAGTGGCACATATTCTTCATGGCCCAGGAACTAGCACAGAGCCAGGGGCTTTTGTTCTCCTGCTGTCCCAGAGCTTCCATTCCCAGGAGGTGACCTCAGGACAAGACAGCTGACACAGAGGTCTCAGGCCCTAACTTCACAGACGAAACCCTGTCCCAGGGAAGAGATGTCCCAGGGCAGGAACCTACAGACAGCTGCCCTCAGTAAAGACATCACAGTTCTTAAGCCCAGGAGTGTCCAACCTTGACTCTCTAACAGGAAGTCACTGTCCACAAAGTTCACCATGCCACAGAGTTACAAAAAAAGAAACCTTCATAAGTTTTTAAGTTTATGAGTTTGTTTGGGACCACATTCTTACTAGGCTCATCTGCCTGAAGACCAGGCCAGAGACTGGGTACACCTTTAGACTGAAGTGCTGAAAAGACCCATTTAAAAAAACAGTCCAGTAGGTGTGGCCTCTTTCTTTTGGCTTTTAGGGTTCTACCCTTCTCAGCTCACTGGGATAGCACTGCCTGGGAACTGGTTAAAATGAGGCTTTATGCGTTTTTTAGCGCAGGTTAAAGTGTCTCCTCTATCTTCCAAGGTCTCCCAATTGGCTCTCTCACATTACTTGACAGTGCTCTGAAATTTGAAAACTATGGATTCAAAGCCTACTACTAAACAGTGCATAGCAAGAAGCACAGGTCCGCTCTAGAGAAAACCTTTCTGAGCTGGAGACAGAGCATGGCTAACTGCTTGTTGTTCATGCACAGGACCTGAGTTCCATCCCCAGCACCCATGTAAGAGTGAGCATGGCGGCATGCTTTTGAAGTCCCAGCATCGAGGAGGCAAAGGAAGGAATGAGGGAGGGGGGGCTTCCTAATAGCAGCTTATGAGAGAGAGAGAGAGAGAGAGAGAGAGAGAGAGAGAGAGAGAGAGAGAGAGAGAAGAGAGAGAAGAGGAGAGAGAGGAGGAGAAGAGAGAGGGGGGCTTCCTAATAGCTGAGATCTACTGGGGAGCATCTCTGGGGTGAGGGTGGGGTACAGGGCAGACATCCTCACCCTGGGGGGGCAGTAGTAGGGCATAGGAGCTGTCTGCTCAGGTCTTTCTCTGCTTTGGAGCCTATGTGAGCTGCTTAGGAAGGCCTGGAGTGGTGTGTCCTGTGCCCCCTCCCTGCCCCCCAGCTTCCCAAGCTGCTGGCAGTCTGGCTCCAAATGCACCACCTCTGTGGAGCAGAGACCAGCAGGCTTAATTCACATTCTCCTAGAGGACAGGTATTTGCATCAGAAATTACCCTGGAACTTAATTCTGCATAATGTTGCTCAGACAAACGACACCCCTGAAACTCTTTACCAAGGCCAATAATAACATAACTGCGGAGAGAAATAATGAACAGGAGCAGGGGACAGGGAAAACTGGGGAGGTGAGGGTAAGGAAGCGGCAGGAAATGAGGCGGGCTTCCCGTCTGACTAAAGTCACCAGCGCAATGCTCACACCTAGTAGGTACCCTATAGATAGGTTTGAAACTGTAGACCACACCGCAAAATAAAAACTCCAAAAGCAATATGGAGAGGAGAGCTGTTTCTGTTCATTAACTACCTTATGAACCGAGTCTTAATCCTGTGTTCACAGGGTCTCCAGAGTACTCAGTGCGAGTCAGGCACTGTTGGGCACTTTGGCCCCTGTCCTTGTGGCACACCAAGTCCTGCATTTATCTCACTGTGTACAGACACAGACACACACAGACACAGACACAGACAGACATGGACACAGACACAGACAGACACAGATACAAACAGACACAGACACAGACAGACATGGACACAGACACTGACAGTCATGGACACAGACACTGACAGACATGGACACAGACACAGACAGTCAGACATGGACATGGACACAGACAGACATGGACATGGACACAGACAGACATGGACACAGACAGACATGGACGCAGACAGACATGGACATGGACACAGACAGACATGGACACAGATAGATATGGACACAGACAGACATGGACATGGACACAGACAGACATGGACACAGACAGACATGGACACAGACAGACATGGACACAGACACAGACAGACACAAACACAGACACAGACACAGACAGACACGGACACAGACACAGACAGACACAGACACAGACAGACACAGACAGACACAGACACAGATACAGACATGGACACAGACACTGACAGACATGGACACGGACATAGACAGACACAGACACAGATACAACAGACATGGACACCGACACAGACAGACACAAACACAGATACAGACACAGACAGACACAGACAGACACAGACAGACAGACATGGACACGGACACAGACAGACACAGACACAGATATAGACATGGACACGGACACAGACACAGACACAGATACAGACACAGACACAGACAGACACAGACACAGACACAGACAGACACAGACACAGACAGACAGACACAGACCCAGACATGAACAGGTAATGGCTCTGGCAAGTTTAAAGGCAATGGTATAACTCCTGGGAAGTAACCTTAGGCCTCACAAGGGGAAAGAAGCATCCTAGGTTCTCAGCTGCCCTTTCTGGCCTTTCATCATCAACTATGTGGGACTTGCAATGGGCAGTAGAATTTCCTTGAGGACTGCCCACTTCTGAGTGTCAGAGCTGGATAGAATGGTGGAAAACCTCTACTCAGCTTCATTCACTTATTCCAGAGAGAGAGGTTGAGATTTGAGAGGTGGTGAGATCTGTACGAGGCCTGTCATCTCCCAGCCACGATTTGAAGTTTTCTGCAGGGCAGGAGACTGTGGTCCACAGGGCAGAAAGAACACATAGTTTCTTTGAATCCAATTTGATTCTTCTGTATCCCCCAGGGATTCCTTCCCTGGGAGAAAAGGAGTTTTAGAAGAGGGGTTCTGGCCTCTACTGTGCTTCAGTTGGGGAAGCTCTCAGGCTAGTTGGATCTCCATGAGACAGTTTCTTTGAAACAAAGATCTGGGGGCAAAATCACAAACCAAAACCACCCACCAAAAACTCTCCATAAGAATCCTGGGATAACGTACCATAAACACTTGGTTATGGCTGGGGTAATCGAAGGCTCGGTCCCACAGATGCACAGAATACATTTTAAGCAAAAGGATGAACACATGGCAGACCCGAAAGCCCCCAGGAAATGACATTTAGGATTATAATTATCTGTCTAAAGTGTTCCCACATCAAGGATGACATATGACGTATGGGCTCAAATGGGAAGCTTCCCACCTATGGGGTCTGGGAACACAGGGCCACCTCACAGAAACAAGAGATGGAAGGAGATGAGTCAGTGTGTTGGCTCTGCCGTTCTTCATTTGGGGATCCACCCAGAGATGCAAATGCCACCTTCAGCCCATCATCACCAACCTTCCCCCCTCCCCTCAACTCAGCCCAATTATGCGTGTTTACATTATGGTTACGTATAATTCTGCCATTTACATTCAGCCGTAGATTTCTCTGTGTGCTCATAAAATATTAACATTGGAGGCCCGCTTGTTGCCGAAGTGTTTGTAATTTCTCTTCCCCATTATGGGCTTATTAATGATAATAATGCCGTTTCCCTGCTTAGGAGCCAGGGCTACCGAAATACAATCACTCATCAGAGCTGAAATATGACAGTGAGAAGTCGGGTTCGTTCCCTGCTCGGCATTTAATCTTAATAACATTTTATCTCGGACGACAAGTGTGTGTAAGTTGTTTAAAAGCCACAAAGACTTCCACACTATGTGTTCGGAGGGAAGCACAAGGCAGGGACTAGGGAGGCCATTTGTCCTCTCCTCCTCCACCTCTTGTTCCCAGGCTGCTCTGCTCATCACTTTTATCTCCCACACCCCCCACCTCCCTGCCCCCAGATGGAAGTGGGATCTACCCTTATTAGGTGGGTGAGTTGCGGCAGACATCAAGGGGAACACCCTCCGCCCAATTCCTGTTCACCATCAGTGCTCAGGAAGGATTTAAAAAAGAAAAACCCATGAGAATGAAATGTGCTTAGGAGCACATCAGCCTCGGGAAAACACAACTCCTCAAATGGTCTCTATTAAAAATAAGTAAGTTCATTTCAGCGGGAGAGCTGGGCCCAAGGGAGTGTGAAGGCTTGAAGGCATGCCTCTCCCCAAGGCAAGGAGGCCCATGATACAGCCCCTGAGCAGGCTCTTTCCTGGCTGGATCCCCTCCTCCCCAGACTGTGAGGCTCTGCCTCCCTCCTGCCTTCCTGCCACTGCTACATCAGAAGCTTTGGCCTGAGGTGATGTCCCTGTGGCTGAGCAGAGTGTCAACATTTCCCATCTATCCTCTGCTCTCATGGCTTTACTTAGCATGAAAACCCAAGGTGGGTTTTCTCAGGGACTTGGTAAGGGATAGGTCACCTTTGGTACATCCGACTCCTCCTCCCTTCCCTGAGCACATTGAGCTTTGGGATCAGCCCACCAACTAGATGGCATAACTAGACGTCGATTAGAATGTAAGGCAGTAGCTGACTACTATACACGCAGAGGGGCTGCCATGCAAAACCACGAGAAGCTAAACTCAAAACCCCAACACATACATATTTAAAAACAAAACAAAACAAACAAACAAACATTAAGCAGCTACAATTGATGCTGGCAGGTCCCCAAGTCCTACGAGAGACTTTATCTAAAAATTAAGACAGGAGTGGGACCCAACAAGGTCTCCTTGGTAGTCCTGAGAAGTGACCTTTAGCCTGTAATATTCGTGTGTGTGCTTGTGAAGATGCGCACACACGCTCACACACATAAGTCTAGAATCCTGGCCTTTGGGAATCTGCCATCAAAATCAGAAGCCAATAACTATCCTGGTGACCTACACAGAGGGAAACTTTGTGGATAAACTTGTGGTACCCTTCTCGGTACCAAAATCTGCCATCTTACTGGCTTCTGAGTTCTGTCTTCTGATTCGTATGAGCCTGGCAGCATCCATACCATGTGCTGATTATCTTTAGAATTCTCTACTCTCTCCAGAGTCAGGGCTTCTGTTTTCTAAAGTATTTGTGTCTCATGAGATGGCATCCCAAGATCCCTACCATCCTGAATACCAGCCTTTAAATAGTCAGTTTATTAAAGTACTTCACTCCTGAAACTACAGTCCTGTGTTCTCTGCTTGGTGCAGTGGAAAGGAAGCACTGGATCCTGTGCTTTAGGTTCATGTATGTGTATGTGTATATTTGTGCAGGTGTGTGTGTGCACTGGGTGTTTTTAGTGTGTACACGCGTGTGCTGTTTTTGATTCTTAATTTCATCCATTCAGCCCAATAGTGAACTGTGCAACTGGCTGTGACTGCCTTAGCAGCTGAAGAGGACCTACGATCCTCTCAGAAACATTTTAAACCTTTCCTGTCCAAGCTTCCATCAGGTCTGGCTCTCCTGAGTCGGTACTTACAGAATCGATTTTTTAGAAACTCAGTGCAGGGCTTTCCATTTATCCCCATTAGGTTCCCTAGCTTTCCTCTTAGCCCAGTGTTCCTGCCTGAAAGGCATTTCAGACCCTGATTCAGGGCCCACAGAGTGACTATCCCTTTTGCGGTCTGTGACATCCACTTATCTGAAAAGCATGACTGGCTTGGCTCCGAAGTTTGCTGTGTTTCTAAGGGGTTAAGGATCAGGGTCATCAGAAGACCCCCTGATGTGTTCCTCCAGGTCCACAACAGTTTATCATACAGAACTCTTTGGGCATGCTTGATTAGCATGCTACATTCCCAGGAACTCCAAGGAAAACCAAGAGTGGCAAGAACCCAAAGGCTGGAAGAAACAGACCAGCACCTGGTTATGCTTATAATTAGTGGGACTCCCTTCACAAAGGATGCTTTAGGGCCCCTGTTCTCTTTGTTGATGGGAGAGACTTGGATGGGATAGCCTGACATTTCTTCCAGCTTAATCTGGTATTAGAGTGAAAATGTTTTTCAACCTAGTCCACCAAACACCTTGAGGAACTTTTTTTTTTTAATGACTCTGGGCCAACATACTCTGTCTTCCTTCTGTCCTGGGTCTTTATGTAAACCAGAGACATGGTTTGGGGATGGCTCTTTTTTTCCAGTCCTCTTCCAAATACAGTGTGGTTATGTGCAGAGGAAAAGAACCTCCTCTGCTTGCTGTATTTAGGCTCTTGCTCTCTGTCCCTTTGTCTTTGTCTCTCAGTCTCTGTCTCTTTGTGTCTCTCTGTGTCCGTCTCTATATCTCCATTTCTGTCTCTGTCTGTCTCCCTGTCTCTCTGTCTGTCTCTGTCTCTCTGTCTCTCTCATTCTCTCATTATGCATCCATTTACAAACCTCCAACATTTATGTCTCAAAATAAAGAGAAACTACCCAGTACAGAGTACCTTAGATGTACCACACTGCTATGCCATCTACTTCTAGCTGAGTGCTGGCTAGGAGTTTTGTAATGGGAAAAGGAGGCAAAGCTTTACTTTAGCAGCCAAGGAGACACCTGCTTCTTTAAATGACTAACATGGCTTGGATATGGGATCCCAAGAAGAATGGGAGCTCACAGTGGACCATTCATTCTGGTTGGAGTCAGGGTGATCTGAGAAAGAAGTGTGGAACAGACAAACCTTGAACTACCTCCTCTGTGAGGCAAGCATGAAGGTATGCGTTATTTCCGCACTGGTGAGGAAGCCTAGGGTACTGGTATGCCACTGAAGATGAGGTCAGAAGTCTTCTGGATCCAGATGGATGACCTTGAACTCCCTCACACCCCCAAGATCTGAACTTTGGTTTCTAAATGACTAAAAGATGGGGAGTATTCAGGGCACGGTGGTAGAGTAGGGTTCAAAAGGCAACTGAGAATTAGTTGTTCAGTGGATGGAATAAAGGAAGGATACTAAAAACAAGACAATAAGAGTTTCAAGGAAGGATTGAGAAGTTCTAGACAAGATAGTGACAGCAAGACAGAGTAAGAAATCCACGACTTTTGAAAAGGGAGAGTCAGGGAAGAGATGCCTCTTCCTCCAGAAAGGTAGGTGGACTCAGTCATTTATTATTTTGTATGCATATGAATATGTGGTGTGCCTGTGTGTATGCATGTCTGGTTATGTGTGGATACATGCCTGTGTGTGCAGTGTGTGTGTGCAGTGTGTGTGTGTGTGTGTGTGTGTGTGTGTGTGCACCAGAGGTAGATGTATAATGCTTTCCTTGATTACTCTCCTCTATGTATCCTGCGGTCGCATCTCAATATACAAATCAGAGCTAGTCTAACTAGTCAGCTTGCTTTGGGAATCTTCTGTCTCCACTTTATAAGTGACAGAATTACAGGTGGGCCATCAAACCAGCTTGACATTCATGAGGATACTGGAGATCTGAACTCTGGTCTTGATAGTTGTATGGCAAGCACTATACTCACTGGGTCATTTCCTCATCCCTGATTGGGCTAATCAATCTAAGGAAGAAAGAAACAAGAACAGAACTGACATAAGGGAGGTTGTGAGCTTGTTTGGAGACATACTGGTGATGCTGAGGACTTCAGATAAATGGACTGGGGCTATCAGTCTACGAAGGATGATTACAGTCAAGAGTGAACGTCCTGGTTTGGCTTGGTGGTGCAAAAGGCTGAGGTGGGAGGGTGGTAGGTTCAAGGCCAGCCTAGACAACCTAGTGAGACTTTATGTCATGATCAAAAGTGAAAACAGGGCTGAGGCTGTAGCTTGAGGTAGAGCACCTGCCTAACACCTTCAATGCCCTAAGTTCGGTTCCTAGCATGTAGGGAGTGGGGGAAGTGGACATCTTACCCATAGGACCCATGGAAAGCAAGACAAGACAAGAAGGCTCAGGACTGAGCCTGGAAAAAAACCAGTGTGCAGGAAGGGACACACACACACAAAGAGAGAGACACACACACACAGAGACAGAGAGACAGAGACAGAGACAGACAGACAGACAGACAGACAGACAGACAGACACACACACACACACACACACACACACACACAGAGAGAGAGAGAGAGAGAGAGAGAGAGAGAGAGAGAGAGAGAGAGAGAGAACCTACAGCATATTGTAATGGTGAGCCACGAGAGGGAGAAGCGTTCAGTAAATGATAATGGTTATAGCCCTGAGAGGAGATAGATTCAGAGGACAAGGACCATGGAAACAACCTAGATAATTCTCTGGTGGTGGGAGGCCAGTGAGGCTAGCTTGAAATCCTACCTCGTCACTCACAGCCATAATTGTCCTCAGTGAGCTCTACATTCCCTGAACCTCCGTTTCTTCAACTGTAACTATTATGCCAGCAATTATTGGGAGTAAATCTGCTATAAGTAAAGTGGTTCAAGCATACAGTAGGTGCTCAGGAAATGTCAGTAAAACTCAGAAATGTGTAGTCAACATTGGAAAATAACCTGAAAAAACAAAACCCTTTTAGACAGTATGAGAGGATTCCAAGGCTGGAGAGATGGTGTGGCAGAGAAGAGCACTAAATGCTCTTTCAGAGGACCTGGGTTTGATTCCTAGCACCCACATGGCAACTCACGGCTCTAGTTCCAGAGGACCTGATGCCCTCTGGGGGCCTCTGTGGGCACTGAACCCACATGGTGCACTGAGAAACACATAATCACTTATACACATAAAATAAAAAGAAACAAAATGTAAAACACAGACAGCATCATGAGAAAATGTATAGATGGCAGAAACCAAAAATGTGGATGTAGGTAAGGAAGAGAAGTAGGGTCACCCGTCACAGGGAAGGGATACCCAAGACAACATGGGAAAATAGAAACTCAAAGCTCAACTTGTCTGCTGTCTTCAGACTGCCTGACTTGGGAGATGGCATCTGGGAAAATGAGGCTGGGGCATGCTGCTGGACCTCCCTTTCTTCTTTAGCTTCAGGCTTTTTCAGATGCCAGTACTTGTTGAGGAGGCTAGGCTGACATAGGGAGTGGAGAGAGAAAAAGGTTGGCTAGGCAAGCCTCTGAAAGTAGACCGGGCATGGTAAAGAACAGCTCCCAGGGCTGGTGGGTGGAGCCAGGCACTTATCAAGGGCTTCCTGAAGGTGATCCCTAAAGGGGAGTTAAGAATCCAGTCTTCAGAGACCTAGGCCCTCTGCACGTATGTGACAGTTGTGCAGCTGGGTCTTCATGTGGATTTCTAATGCAGGGGAGCCGGGGCTGTTTCTGACTACATCGCCTCACGTAAGCCCAATCGAAGAAGATACATCTAGTCTTACTGAATTTGATATGCTGGTTGATACCTAGAGGAGGCCTACCCTTTTCTGAGAAGAAGGAGTGCATAGGGGGAGAGGAGAGAAGAGGGAGGGAGCGTATGGGAAGAGAGGAAGGAGGGGAAGCTTCAACTGAGGTGTGAAGTAAAGAAATAATTAAAAAGGGGGCCGGGAAGTCCCATCTGCTTTGGGCAGGGGGCAAGAGCCTAGGAATACCCTGCCTGACTTAGGAACACTAGCTCCACAGGCGTGGTTTCCCTCTAGCTGGGGCTTCCCCGATGCTTGCCAACTCACAGGCTGTCAAGCACCTGTTTAATTGTCCTCCCTTCCTGGTGATCTGGACCTGTATGAAGGCATGGGGGGCTGGGAACACTAATCGGCCATCCATAATGCAAGATCCACTCACTTCCAACATGTAAATTCCTGCCCAACACCTTGGAAAAGGACATATTCTGTGCTCACCCATTAATACTACAGCCTCCCTTGCCATCAGAGACAGCTGTTGGCATTTAAACAACCGGTTAGCTCCACCTCCTCCCTGGACTCTTCAGGGACTAATAGGGGACCTAACATTTAACAAAGGCCATCTATTTGCTGGATCTTCCCTATGCATAGTCCAGGTGGCTTCAGTTTCCCAGTAGCTCAGGTGTTTTTACCATTAGCTCCTCATTTTATCAAGAAAAGAACAGTAGCTCAGAGAAGTTAGATCACTAGCCCAAAGGCACACAGCGTAGAGTCAGCTGTGCTGGGATCAATCCCAAATTCGGGTCAATTCCTGCTCCTATACACTCCGTCCTCTTGTGCTGGCTGTTTCTCTTAGCTTCCCTTGTGCAAGGTACCAACTGGTGGCAGTCCTTTTTCCTAGTCTGTATTCTGGACTTTACGTCTGCTTGTGCGCAGTGAGGCAAAGTTGACCTCACAATCCTTTTGTGATTGGCTGACTTCCACCCCACAACCCATGTGCCATAGTTTCCTTCCTTTTCAAGGCTGAGTAATATTCTGTTGGAGGGACACATCATACTAAATTTATCCAGTCACACATCACCAATACTTATATTGTGCCTTCGGCTGTGATCAATGTGGTTGCTGTGAACATGAGTATTTACCTCTTTGAGAATATTTTCAGATCTTTTAGGTATATCCAGAGTCACACATTTTGGATCATGTTGGAACTTTATGTTCCTGGTATGTGTAGAAACCACCACACTGGTTTCTGTAAGGCTGTAGTTTTACATTCCCGTTAACAGTACGCCAGAGTTCCAGCTTTTTTCCCCACCTCGTACTTGCCAACACTTGGTAGCTTGTGCATTTGAAAGAGTGTTTACCCTCATGAGTGTGGAGTGGCATGCATTGTAGATTTCATTTGCATTTCCCTGGTAATTACTGGTGCAGGGCATCACTCACCTGCTTGTCAGCTGTCTCTCTTTCTAGAACTTTCCATTTGGTCTGTTTTTAATTCGGGTTGTTTCAAATTGTGATGTTTTACACACCCTGGCCTTCTACACTCTTTAGCTCTCCCTTTTACATATTCCCAGGTTCACGGCAAGCCTGACGATAGTGTACAGGAAGCAGAAGGAGCCTTCTAACCCTGACATCGGGCTACTTTCCCAGGCTTACAGTGTTCTTCACAGGAAACCTTTGCTCACTTGGAAATGCTATTCAGAAGAGGTAACTAACTCCTCAAGTCTCCAAGGCTCATAAAACTTGACCTTGAATTCCTTGACCTCGGTGACATCCATCAAGAAAAAGGCTCGGGATGTAAGGACGGTCCCCAGGATGGAAAGGCAGGCTCTCGTCTCTCCTCTCATCACCAGGTGGAGCCATCAGAACCTGCCCCATCCTGCTTTTCAGCATCTGCTGTTCTGTGGCTTATGGCCTTTCTCTTCTCACTTCTGCTCCTTTCCTGGGCTCTGAAATTCCCTCTTTAAACACAGCCATCCTACTTTGGACCACAGTCCTCTTCTGTGGGGGACAGAGCCAAGTGCTCCTAGATGCTCATAGGGTGATTTTTCCCATGGGCATCTGGCAAGGTCAACCCTTCCTCACTTCCACCCCCGGGAGCCCCTGACTCTGCAGTATTTTCAAATCTGGCAACCTCTTGAGTTGGGGTGAGCAGAGACTGTCTCAAAGATTATAGTAGGGCTCCAGAGAGAAGTTGAGAGGCTAAATCCAGTATTTCCAAACTATGACCCCATTCTCCTCTCTTGGAATGGCAATGTATATTCTGTGCCACTGTATATCAGAAGAAGTAATTTGCTTTTTTAGTTTACAGAGTTACAGTTAAGACATGCCTCGAGTCTCCAAAGACACTTTGGACTTCTGTGACAGACTATGGGGACTTTTGAAGTTGGATTCAATGCACTTTGCATTATGATATGGCAACAGTCCTATCGGGGCCAAGGAGTGTAATGTGGTGATTTGAATGAGATGTTCCCCATACGCCCTAGGCTTTTGAATACTTGGTTCCCCAGTTAGTGATGTTGTTTGGGGAAATTTAGGAGGTGTGGCCTTACTGAAGGAAAGGCATCACTGGAGTCGGGATTCAAGGCTAGCTTTTTCAGCTTCCTGCTGAAGCTGCCTCAGACCTCTTTCTATCAGATTGGACCACACAGCTTTCTCCTTCATGCCAACAAACCCTTTCCATGCAGAGCACCCAGAGTATGACTATATTCCCAGCACCCTGGTGACCATGAGGGTAATTCCATCACCTGCCCAGGAAAGCTGCAGCTCCAAGCAAAAGTCAATACCAGGTTCAATGCAGGACATGTGAGGCCAGCTAGTGAAGGCCTGGTCTGCTTTGCTCTGTCAATCACTAATACCCTCAACAAGAATGTTCCTAAGACATGTAAGAGGAGCCATGATTGATGTGAGTCTTTGTCAAATGTCCCTTCTTCCTGCCCCTCTCTGTACAATGGTTTGGGAATGGTGCATACCAGAATATTCCTGTCAGGGGTGACCTTTTAAAAGACATTGGCATTCCTTAAACATGGTATACGTTCTTTCCTCTTTTTAAATGATGTGAAACTGAAAAGAGAGAGGGGAAAGCTTGGGGATGGGGTGGCAATGGTGCAGGAGATGCCTGCCTGCTGAGGAATGATGCCAACCTGGTTAGGTTACATCCCCCAGAGAAAAAACAATCACGAGAGACAAATAGGCTTTGATAGCTCGCTCATGGTCAATTAAAAATCCCAATTAACACTTCTGAGAAATAGTTCAATATTTGTCAGTGAGAATAGGGCGAGTTGAGATGCATGTGGAGGCAGGTGGGAGAGGATGCTGGGAAGCTATGGAGAGATACCCTCCTCATCCCGCTTCAATAAGACCAGCAGCAGTCAGGTGGGGGCAGGGACCTGACTCTAGACTCTTCCCACTCTCAAGCTTACCCCTGTACCTTCAAAGCAGACTCTTGGAGGTAACTCAGTCGCTTAGGTATGGTGCCTACTCCCTCCCTTCTGCCACTCCTCGTATATCCCCAGCAGGGACCTGATCCTGCATGCAGCTTCAGTGTCTGGCTCAAAGAAGTCATCACCTTTCTACCCTCAGTGCCAGTGACCTGAGGGTCCCAGGTAGACTGTCATTCACACCCACAGCAAATGCATGTCCAGCATCATGAACTTCCTTGTTCTGTGCCCTGCTCCCCGTTGACAGTCCTGCGGATTAAACCACTTTGTACAGATGCCTGGCTCCCCATCCTTCTCCCAACACCTTGGCTAGGCCCTGACCACATCCTGTTTGGCTTGCTTCTTTCTTTTCTGGCTCCCCAAATGACTTTCCTCTCCCTTGCAATACCAATGTCTCTAAAATGCAAATAGGACTCCGTGGACACCCTGTCTAAGAGAAGCCAGTGGTGCTGTTAGAAGTTCAGACACTCCCCTATTCTTCCCCTTTTCATCGTCTCTCTCCTTTGGTTCAGGATATCTCTTGTTGATATGGAACTCAGCAAGTAGGTTAAGCTGCCAAGGAATGGTCTCGCCCTGGGACAGGCTTGTTGGTCAGTGAGCTCCAGGGATCTTCTTGTCAGTGCTAGGGTTGCAAGTGCAGGCCACCACATCAGACATTTTTACATGGGTTCTGGAGATCAAACTCAAGCCCTCATGCATTTACTGACTGAGCTGTGGCCCCGGTTTCAAAGTCACTGGTAATGCTCAGACAACCCTTTGTCATTCTGGCTGTCCCCACAGCCCATACCTCCTTATACGAGCCGCTGGACTCCCTTAGAGCATAGCACTCTCACAGCATGTCTCCACTGCTGAACACTGTCTCTCTCCTTCCCAGCTTTCCTGCTAGTAAACAGCTGCCTTTCTTCCAGATGTTAGCTTGAACCCCGCCTGCCTCAGGAAGCCCTCTTAGACTGCTGGTCCTCTCCCTACCTGATTTGGGCCATCTCCTGTGTGTTCCTCGTGCTTGTTTATAGCTTACAGTCCCCTCACTACACCATAGAGTTGAAGCTAGAAGGCGAAGCCCCTGTCTTCTGACCATCTCCTGACACGCAGTAGATTTTTGTTGTAGATTTGCTGCATGCGTGAGTAATTCAATACAGCTTTAAAGACTTTGTGTAATTATCAAGTTTTTGTGACTCAGACAGTACTGCCCATTGGGTTTCATTATAAAACCAGAGGTGTTTTATTTTCATTTTAACAGTTGGCACCTTATCAGTGGTCTTAATTCTTTATGTGTCTTCCCTTAAATCAACCCCAGAATGATGTAGAAGCCCATCGTTAAAGGATGCTTTTGCCTCACCCCTATTGTAAAACAGGAGGCCTCTCTGGAATGCAAATAACCATCTCCTAATTTGGCGACTTGTAAGTTGGAATTTGAGGGTTTCCTAAATTAGCAGTGCAAACTTGCAGTTTCTCTGGAAATGGCATGATGGTTGTAGCTCAGAACTTGAAGGCGCAGAGAGAAGGGCTCAGAATCTGGAGCAAGAGGTAAACCTATGGCCACTGGGAATAGACATCGAGCCCCGGTGTGCAGAGCAGTGCCTTTGAAGGCTCACAGCTCAGCTTCCAGCTCTGAGTCACTCCTGGGTTTCACTGCAACCTTAACCAGGCGACCTGCACCACATCATGTTCTGACTAAGAGGGATCACGAAGATCGGTCTTATTCTTCCTTGGCTGGAATCCCCCCTCCCCCAGCCTGGTCTTTGCTTTGGGCTCCACCTGACACCCTCTCCTTGTTCCACACTCTTGGATTCTGACCTGGGAGATGCTGTTTATTAAACAGCAGGGTAATATTGACACCAAACAAAACTACTTCTGAGGTTGCTAGGTTTTGGGTCTCAGGAACCTTCAGTTCCCAAGTGACTAAGGAGGACTTTAGTCCCATTTGCTTGACTTATCAAAACTCAAGATAGGAATCTTCACTCACTCGTGATATTCTGGAAAACCTGGAAGCAAGGTGTCCCTTCTGGTCAGGACAACACCAGGCAGACAAATGGAAGAAGTGAGTCGGTGGCCCTCCAAGACTGTGGTACCCTGAGATTCAGAGACTTACACCAGGGAAAGTTCTCACTGCTTAACCCAGAATGGTGCATGTTGGGTTGGTCTGAGACCCACTGCAAGGGAAGAGGCGCAGTGACAACACTGTGAGAATCTTGACCACTGCCACCTCAGTCCTGCAAGTGCCCACTTTGGCCAGCTCTGCTCTGGTACTCTCTGGTTTCTTCCTCAATAAGCAACATTATCCCTGTTCTGCATCCAGGACACTGAAACTTAGAAAATCAGGTAACTTGTCTAAAAATCACAAAACATCATCCAGATTCATTCATGTTCTTAATATCTGTGTGGAAAAGAGAAGGTTAGATGGACAGGGAGAGGAAATGAGTGGGAAAGACGGAGAGAGGGAGGGGGAGGGGGAAGGGGAAAGAGAGAGGAATAAAGGAAGGGAGTGGGGAAGGCAGGTAACCATTGAGGAGCAAGATGGAAATGAAATGAGAGGGAGAGATAATTATGCTTCCTCAGACTTCTTCTCTATAAACCTAAAGAGCCTCACATAGCTGTTCTCTTTTCTTTCTAGAACCCAACATGGTAGATCAGAGTACTCTTAGCCCTTTCCTGACTGCCATCTTACTTTCTCAGCTTCCTCAGACATACTTATCACTTAAGACCATTTCTTAAAAGACAGGTAGCGATATTCATCAGGAAAAGTCTTGTGGCTGTTGCTCCCCACCATGACCAAGCTGGGCAGATTCTCAGGGAGGACCACGAGCTGCAGGGAGGAGGGCTGAGCTTGGCTTGACACTTAACATTCCTCCTAGTAACTCCGGCAGGGAGTCCTAGTGCTGAGAACATATGTTCTCTTGTTTCGGCTCCAGCCAAAGGGAAAAGGTAGGTGTCACACACACCCACACCCCAGGAACAATGCAAGTATTAATAACTGTTTTAATTGTACTCGAGTCTCAGCATATTTCCCCTGTGGTACCTCAAAAGCCATTTATTTTGGTACCTCATAGCAGGGATGGTACTATCCACTGGGGGCCCAGCCAGGCTGGTGGTGACTAATAGAGAAGTCTTCATTCAGAACAAGGCTGCAAATGTGGTTCCATTTCCCCAGTGCGCATTAGGTGGGTGGTGGAGGCAGCGAGCTAAGTGGAGCTCTGTCGGTGTACGTGTGTGTGCCCCGGATGTGTGTGTGTGTGTGTGTGTGTGTGTGTGTGTGTGTGTGTGTGTTGCTTCCATTTGACTTTCAGTACCCACGAGGGAGTAAGGCAAGTCTGGGGGCTGAGGAGGGGCGGGAAATGCAGATAACCCCCTACAATGCAGAATCTAAAAATAGTATGCACTTGCCTTTGACTTGCAATGTATGATTTTTCTCCCCACCCCCCAAAGACTCACCTTTCTAATTTTATTTTGCTTAGGCTGTTATTAAAATGACTTTGCAGTCTCAGAACTTTGATGGCTCTAGAATGTGGGAGGAAGGGGGTGCCCAGTGGCAGAGAACTCCAGCCCCAGAATCCCCTTGTACCTTGGACAAATAGTCTTAGGGGAAAATCAGCCAGCTTTAGGCATGAATGCTGTTTTCCATTTAAGATATCATCCTTTCCCCTTTTGTTAGGAAGAAGACACTTTCTGCTTCCAAGCAATACAGAGATTTTTGTCTCCTGCTAAAAATTCCTCTTCTTGAAGACCAGCGTGTGACTTCCAGAACTCTTGGCTTTTTCTATAACCCAGGGCTCCTGTGGCCTGACAGAAGCCAAAGACAAAAGAATCCCAGAAGCCAGAGCCCCAGCTAGCCATGTTGAGCATGGAACAACAAAGAGATGCTGTCTCCAACAAGGGAGAATGCAAGGGCCTTCACTGAGATTGCCCTCTGACCACCACGCATGAGTCATGGCATGTGCATACCTACCCTTGACACACACATCACACAAACACACAAAGAAAAAAAATCAGTATTCTCACTCCATCCTCTCATTGGTGGGACTTGCCCTCAAACAACTACTGATGCATTGAGCAGGCAGAGTGACTTCTGGACTCTCAGAGATTGGTGGAAGACTAAGGATGTCCTACCTCACTCAGTGTGCTTTACTTAAGGACACCTCAGAGAATGAAGGGAGCCCATCTTCCTCATACTGACCCAGATCCATATGTTAGCTGATCATCCATCTGGTTGGTAGAAGCCCTCCTGCCCATTGGGCTTCTACTTCCCATCTAATGGACTTGTGTTGTCTTTGGTTGTGGAAAGTTTCCCTAGTTCATTTTTGTTATTGTTTTCCTGGAGGTTTTGTTGGTTGGTTGACTCAATAATTTCAAACAAGCCTTTCCTATTTTATACAAAGGCAAACAAAAGCCTAGGGTTACATGAAGACCATAGCTCAGCTCACTGCTATCTTGCACATGTCTCCCAGCTGATCCACTCCCACAGAGGAAGGCAACCAGAGTACAGTGTTTAGTTTGGCTAATTAAGGGCTGAGAAGAAAAGAGGTGTCAGCCAGAAGGTGCACTGCAAATCCTCTATCACATGCATCCAGGGCCACACTGACCTTTCCGGTGCACTGCAAGCCTGGACAGTAAAAGCTACCCACTATAGAAGTAGATGTAGCTGTGTCCAACACAATTAGGCTTCTGCTTCTCATCCAGTGGACACATGTACACACCAAGAAGAAGGAAGGAGGCCCAATGTCTAGCGTCTCTTCTGCCATTGATACCTTGAGTATGTGCCTTAATGCATTTTTCTATGAACTTATCAAATGGTCATAAACATCTTGGGGCCTTTTTTTTGTTTTGTTTTGTTTTGAAGTAAAGATTCTTGGAGTCTTTATGGAACTACCAATCTGAGTAGTCATATGCTACACAACTCAAGGAGATCACCGACCACACATTGACAGCCCCACATTTAGACCTATGTTCACTCCTCTATAAAAAGACGGGAGTGAACCAGGAGTGGTGGTACATGCCTGTAACTCCAGCACTTGAAAGGCAGTGGCAAATGGAGCTCTGTGACTTTGAGGCCAGCCTGGTCTGCTCAGCAAGTTTCAGGATAGCCAAGGCTACACAGTGAGACCCTGTCTCTAAAATCATGGGAGAAGTGTAAACCAAATAATGTCTAAGGCAATATCAACTGGCCATTATTGCAGAGCTGAGTTTCTATACCTCTATAGTCAGTGCACACTGGAAATAAGAGTTTCAAAATGAGCTTGGGTTCCTATGAACAATCAAGCTCTTGTCCTCTCCCATCCTGGGATACGGTCTTGCTTGCCTTTGCCTGAGCTTCTTTCTAGTGGTAACTGCTGGGTTTTCAGCTGTCTAAGAAGTCAGTGCTTTGTTGGAGGCCATGCTCTGAGTCTCTCACAGGAATATTCTTGGCTCAGAGGTTTGGTGGATGGAAAGTAAACTCTTAAGTGGAAGGTATGATTTAGGATCAGTCAGTCCCAGTCAAAGCAACAAAATAAATATGACTTTGTGGAAGCTAAAAAACAAGGTGGCAACAAAGGGAATAAGCTTTGGGTTTGCAGAAAGAGCAAACAGAGACAGAACAAATGCTCTGTGAGGACCTTGGGCCTTCTCTTCCCTCTGCTCCTCCATCTTCTCTATGGAGGGGTTTGTGGGGCAATATGCAGGACTACTCAAGTTGATTTACCTAGTCTACATTAAGGCAGAACTGCCATTTAACTCAAGGTAGGGCAGCTGCCTGGAGGTGGGTAGACCAGATGTCTTTCAAAGCAAAGTCTTAAGATCTATATTCCTGTCTTGGGGAAGTATGTACCTTCTCCAGCCATAGGAGGTTAAAGCAGACAATGGGAACTGAGTATAGCCACAGCAAATGAGAAACAGAACATTATAGCATCCATGAAATAAGGGCTATTCAGACCTCAGGATAGCATTATCTCTTTAGTACCTCCAGCATGACTACCTGTGTCCCACAGGTCATGGTGTGCTCTCTGGTCTTCTTCAGTGATCATCAAGGAGACTAGTGTTGGAAGGAACTTCAAACCTATATAGCTTAACCCCCAACACCTGAAGTTACAGTTCTGCAATATAAGCCAGTATCCATATATGCTGGGACATAGAAGTGACTCATTCTTTCTAATGGCACTAAATCCACTTTGTGTAGTTTTTCTGTAAAGTGTTCCCTTACAGAATCTGAGACTGTCTCTGGCACATAAGATATTCCTGCATTTTTCCAAATTAAATGCTGTTGGGCTCTGGGCAAGTTTCTGAGCCTCAGTTTTCTTTCTTACAAAGTGGGAAGAATAATGCCCAACTCAAAAGACTGTTGGGCAACTCACATGAATGGTATACAGTAGTTGGTACATAGTGAGCCCTCAAGAACCATTCGGTATTTTCTTTTTCAGAAGGGGTAACACTGTCCTGAGATGTAACTATATGACAGGGGTGGAGAGTTCATGATAGAGTTGGTACATTGTACACGAGAGAACAGAGTAAGGCCATTGCCACAGAAACTATCTCAACTCAAGCTACCATCTGAACATCAGGAGAGAAGGCAGTAGAAGACTACCAAGCACCCTAGGTACCTACTGCTAAGCCCCCTCTCCCTTCTCATGATATGGAGCCATACATAGTAGGCCATGGGCTGTGTGAAGCCCCACGAATGGTACTCTCATGTCATTCCAAGTACATCCAAGGCTGGATGGCCCTGTTTCAGAATCAGAGCCTACACATGCTTCAAGAGTCTTATCTTGTTTAAATGAAGCATCTAAATTCTCTGAATTCATTTCCTCTTCTATGAATTGAGGATATTGGGAATATCCACCCAGTAGACTTTTCATCCTGGGATAAAATGAAGTAAAATAATGGACTTGTGCCAAATTTGGTCTATTGCTAAAGGATATTGGATACAGCCTAACAGCCATTAGCTGTTATGAGACAAAGCAGTAGCCATTTCAGTTTGTTAGAGCAAAATACTACAGGCTGAGTGTTCAACAACAGAAATTAATTTTCTCACAGATGCAGAGGCTGTAGTTTAAGATGTAGGGGCCAGTAGATTATGTTTCTGATGGATTACAGATGACTAGCTAACTTCCAGAGCCTTTTATGAAGCAGGGAAAGGGCTCACTCCTGTGTTGACACAGTCTGCTATCTCTTCCTATCTCTTCCTCTCAGGACACTAACCTATCAGAGAAAGGCTCTACCTTCACTGTACCTTACTTCTTGACAGGCTCCATCTCCAAATAGGTACCAAACAGGAATTAAGATTTTTGTGTATGAATTGAGGAATGGATGGGATATGGGGCATAATGGACATAAACCTATGGGTCCAAGACAACAACCAAGAAGGGTTTTAGTGATGGTGATTTTTCTCAGTAAGGCTAACAGAAAGCTTGATGACTATGTGACCATCTTCCCATACCATCCTCTCCCCAGACTCTGCTTCCAAATGTCCCTGCCTTTTGGTCCTGGCTTCATCAGAAGTAAGCCCAGAAAGTATCCTTCTCCCGATCCATCAGTCTTAAGAGAAAGATGAGACCCCAGGGAGATGGGCCAGGCCCAAATCCCTGAGGAAGCCAATGACTCCTAAATGAGAGACTGCCAAGTCTACCCAGAAGGAGTAGGGCTGGTTCAGAGTCCCTTTTCACAATGGGACTTCAGGGTAACACCCACACAGAATAAATCCCCAGATTTGACTTAGCCCCCAGCACAGAGCTACTGTTAATATGGGACAGTGGACCATGCCAGGAAACTTGTTAAGGTAGAAGAGGTCTAAGACCCTGATACCTAGGAACCCACCTGAGATGGTAGGCTCAGATCCGCAGCCTGGAAGAGGAGCTAAACTTCCCACATAAGGAAATGTGATCTGTGGTCACATAACCCCAGGCCAGAGTTCTCCATGCTAATGAGATACCTAGAGGCTGTGAGCTTATTAGCCAATAAGCTTCCTTTCTCAGACATTCCTCCCTGCAAAAGGCATTTAATCTCTGGTCCATCCTGAGGAGTTGGTGGGCATCAATTTTCCACAATGAACAGTCAATAAATGGTATGGATAAACATGGACTGTCTCTTTCATTGAGAACCACTGTGGGATTCACAGAGAAGGCCTTCACGTACAGAGCCGCAGCCTAAGTCTCCCTTTGACAGTCTCTCTGAGCTTCCAGATGACCACAGCTAAGCTAAGGACAATCACCAATGAGCTAAACCAGTACTCCCATTTCCTCTGGCCCCGGTCTAGTGACCATCCTCAGCCTGAGGTCCCCTAACTCCCTATCCTTCATTCTCAACTCCTCTGTGAGACACCCCAGCACCCAAGGGTGGCAGCAGAGGCACAGGGTCAATGCAGTCAAGTACTCCCCAAGTTTCACCTCCCCAGAAGCCTGTTCCATACTCCAACGGCT
Organism: Mastomys coucha; assembly: GCF_008632895.1. NCBI lineage: Eukaryota > Metazoa > Chordata > Mammalia > Rodentia > Muridae > Mastomys > Mastomys coucha. Next base: position 39,476,180 of record NW_022196906.1, on the reverse strand, counting down.
GGGCAGAGTGCAGGCCCACATGTTAGCGCAAAGACAGCTGTCTTTTTCGCAAAGGACAGTCTGTGTGGTCTTGCCCAATGGAAGGGATTTTTATTTTATATTCTTCCACCTCATCTATTTCATAGATATTTCATCTCCCAGACTCAATGAGTGACCATCTCCCAAGATGTCCGTGATAACCATTAAACTGTGTTGTGATCTCATATTATTAATTAAGTCTGTAAATTGGGGTAGCTCATTACAGTAACCGACATCCCTCGCTTCTCGACATCTCTCAAAAACAGATTATTTTACAACACACTCTTCTTCAGAATAATTTTAGTCCCCAAACATGCCTGAAGGCACCAGGCAGCCTTCTTCCCTTGGGTAGAATTGTCCCCAAGGCATGGCACTCCAGCTGTGGGTACTGGAAGGATCTGACTTACGTCCTAGGTGAAGCTTCTCCCCTTGTTGCAACCTACAAGGTATTCAGGGTAATAGTAACTAGAATAGGGGAGGCAGACCACTGATTTTGAATCCAGCCCTATTGTTTACAAGCTGTTTTTATGTCTTAAAAAATGGCCCATGACTCAGTTTCCCCAGTTGTAACATAGGCATGATTGTGACTGCTAGGATTTTTTCATATTAGGGTAAATAAGTGATGTGCAGTGCCTAGAGAAGAGCCCACCCATGATCAGAGTTTAGTAAAAAAGTAGCTGTTAAGTAGACATGCTGAGCCCAGCTCCTGACTGGAAAGACTGCTTTAGATAGATGCGTTTGAAAGGAAGAGTGCCAATCCCTAAGCTACACAGTAGCTGCTACCAATGCCAGTCAAGTTGGGTCACTTCAAGATCACATAGCTATACTAAGTGAAGGCTTGTCCATTCCCTGCCTATCCTTGTGCTCCAGAGGGCAAAGCCTTGGAAAATCATGACCAGTAGGTCAAATTCATGGCTCCTGTCTTGCTAGAGAAAATAGAGACAACTGAGCATATGGCTGGATGACTCCAAGTAGGCTTTCAGGGTGGCATTCTGGACAGGCTTTCCTTGTTATGTGTAGGAGCCACGGTTATGTCTGTTGCTTCATAGGTCAAGCTGAGCTTAGCCAAGAACATAAAAAACCCTCATAAGAAATTGAGGTTGGCAATAATGGCTGCTCGTCTTTGCTCCATCCTCTGTTCTTTTGTGACACTAACAAACAAGACCCACAACCCTCCTGGGCTGGGACGTAGCTTGATCAGCAAAGTATTTGCCTCACAAATGGGAAGACCTAAGTCAGTTTCCCAGAACTCAAACCAGGAGTGGGAAGGTCGCTTGAGGTATCAGTGCTTGGGGGTGGAGGGTGGTTGGTAAATTCCAGGTTAGTGAGAGACCTTGCCTCAAAAAAAGGTGGGTGATGCTTGATGAATAACACTGGATTTTTTTCCCCTTTGGCTAATACACACACACACACACACACACACACATGTACACACACACTCACACACTCATGCACACATACACACTTATATACATACATGTACATGGACACACACACATATACACACACAAATGCACATACACATGCATATATGCATGCACACACACATGTACATATATACATACATACACATATGCACACACACTTATATATACATATACAAACACAAATGTACACATATACATGCATGCACATGCACATACAAAACCTCCCCCACACACCTACATGTATCCACATGAACACTCAGGCCCATATACATGCTCCACACACACCAAATGTGCTTACTAATTACTGTCATTTTGTAGATTTAAAAAAAGGAAGGGAGAAATAGCTTGCTTAAACCCTATGATGGGGCTTCCTGACATTACTCAGGGTTACATGGAATATTCTGGTTTAGGCAAAGGATCAGGGAGGATCCCTTTGTCACCACGCCATTCTTCACAAGGCAGCTGCTCCTAGGGCCACACTTAGTCCCTGGCACAGATAACTCCAGGGACCGAACTGTGCCTGCGGGTGCCTCTTCATCCAGATCATCCAGACGGCTGGAATTCTGGGCTCAGAAAGACGACTCTGTTCCTCCTCTTCTTTTAATATTTCTTTCCCTTTCAATTTTGTTCCCATCACCTTAATAATCGTGTCTCTGGATTGTTTAATTTCACAATCAAGCCACTTCTGTTCACAACCGGCCTATCACCAGCTAGGATTAAGATTCATTTCCAATCAGAGGGTTTTTCCCCTATTTCCCCCTGCTTTTTATTCCCAAACTGAATTTGCATCATAAAAAATTAAACAAAAGCAGCTTTCTGAATCTCCACTCATTACTCCCATTACATGTGTTAACGTCATTATCCTCAGCTGAAGACAGGACCAGCCTCGAATGTCTCAGCGCGTTTGTGGGCCTCTTGCTTTATTAGTTTAGAAAATTGCTTTAATGCATATGCTTTTAGAGGTTTAAAATCTACCATGGCATTATGAGCTATATAATGCTGTACATTTTTTAATCTAATGGAGCATTTATTTTATTTTATTAAAAAAAAAACAACACCACATTGCACTGAAATAAAAATGCATGCCTCTGGTAAGAAAGGCTAAAAAGCGAGTGGGGAGAAATGCAGACTTGGCTTCTGACTGGCAGGTTCTCTCCACTCCCTTCTTTTCCTCCCTGAAGGAGAAATTGTTCCTCTGGAAACCAGAACCTGGAGGCTCTTAAGACTAAGGCCCCAGTTCTTGTTGGATGCAGACAAGCACAGGGTTTGGGGGAGCACTGTATCCTGTTGACACAGGGATGCAAAAAGGTTCTACCTCACTTGGGGTTGTAAGCAAAGACAAAGCTATTCATGAGTACAATGAAGCACAGGTTCAGGGGCAATTACCAAATTTCTATATTCATAGAAACCCAGTTCCCCTGGAGAGAAAGGCTCGGGTAGAAAATACAAGAAGTGATGGTTTCTTATGGAAATAAGAATTTGGGGAAATTACATAGACTCTGCTCTTTTTCTGCTTCTGCATGTTAATGACAGGAAATGACACTTTGTTGGGTTTTTATTTATTATTATTATTATCATCAAAGTGCACGCTCGCCAGCAGCATCTTTGCTGCTATTCTGGGGATCCATTCATCCTGTTAGCCCTGAGTGGCAAAGGCTCCATCACTCCCCCATCACTACACAGCAAACCAGGAAGAACAGCGCAAGGAGGGATGTGGTCTCTAAGGCTCTGCCTTTGCCCCTCCTCTGGCACCTGGGGCCTCCTCCCTCCCCATGCCTTGCTTCCTTTCTCTGGTTGAGTAAATAAATAATTTTCTCAAGGCCCTTTGTAGGGAAAAGTGGTTAAGACCTGAAGAGTCTCAAGTTTCCTCCACCCCCACACCCTTTCTATAAACCAGGATTAACACAAACACAAATAATTCAGTATCCTCAAAGCAGGAGTCATACAGTAAGACTGCCTGCCTTAGTCTCCCCATGGGTCTTTGCCTTTCTGTTCTTGTTCTCTCCTTTCAGTCCCATCTTTAATCAGTCCTCATGTGCCCAGGCTGGAGGTCTCCCTGTAGAATCCCTCCCCACACCATCTCTACCTTCATCCCATAGATGACCAGCATCTCTCAGGAAAGCTGGGGAGACCCCTACTCCCATGACCATTGAGGCTGATTTATAGTGGTTAGAAAAGAGGTCAGCGCTTGATTGAGCTTAATAGATCCATTAATTACACCAAACCAAACAAACACAATGAACATAAAAATTTACAGCCTCTGTGAGCAGTTCAGATGCACCCCTTGTTGGGCCTTGACAGGTTCCAGGGAGCTCATCCATCTTCATGCTTTGTACACCTATGGTGTGTGGAGACTGTGGTGAGTGGGGGGTTGGGGATAAAATGACCCCACTACCCAGATCCTGAAGCCCTCTCTGTTCTGCCTCCCAGAAGTTGGCAGAGCAGTTCAGCACAGTGGTCAGAGCATGGTGTTACCCTTCAAACCCTGATTCGGACTCTAGTTAACTGGGTGGTGCAGACCATGTCCACACATCTTGCTGAGTGACCCAGAAACCATCAAACTAAAAACATCTGTTTCTCCCAGGAGAAAAATAAGAAAGGCTTTGAGGGATTGCCTTTAACTGTAGAGCCATACAGCAACCAGCTGGGATGGGACCCCTGTCCCCTGTCCACAGTGGTCTGTCACACCTCATCAGATATGCAGTGTGCTCAGAACCAAAGGAAATTGGGACCAGGAAGAAGATAGAGCCAAGCAGGAAGAGATAGGAATAGCAAACAGAAAGCTTAGGTAGTTTCATCTGTCAGTTAAAACCAAGAGCTGGGGAAGTGGCACAGTGGGGAAGAACACTTGATGCAAAAGCAAGAGAACCTGAGTTCAAGTCCCCAGCACACAGGTATGGAGGCAGAGGCAGGGGGATCCTGGGAACATACCAGCCAACCAGTCTTTCCAAAATGACAAGCTTAAGGTTCAATAAGAGACCTTGTGTCAAAATGTAGGGTGGAGCGGGAGAGAGGAAGACCCCTGATTCCTTACTCTGACCTATGCATGCTCCTACCTCACTTCTCACAAAACCAAAACAAAGCCCAAATTAATGGGGTTTTGCTCTGTCTTGGTTTTTGTTTTAAGATTGTTTAAGTTGACCTGCTGATGTGAGTACTTCCAAACCTTCCCATAAGCTGTTTGTTCTGTCTGCAATGCCCTCCTTTCCTGTTCCCTCAACCAAGCCTGTCTGAAGAGTCAGCCAAGTTTTGTTTGTTCACTAGCTTTCCTCATTGCCCCTAAGATCTCACAGGAAAAAATATGGCATCCTGGCCTCTCTGCACCCCTAGGTACCTGCCATCATCTGCCCTTGGCTTAGTTAGTATTACCCACTATGACTTTGTTGTTTGGTCATCCTCTTCCTCCCTCCCTTCTTCCCTTCCCCCTCCTTTTCTCCCTCTCCCTCTTCCTCCATCTCCCCCACCCTGCCCCAGGCTTTCATATAGCTGAAGCTGGGGTTGAACTCCTATCCTCCTGTTTCCTCTTCCTCCCTCCTAAGTGTTGGGATTTCAGGCTATAACCACCACATCTGGCTGTTGGTCATTCTTGTTAACAAGAACTATGTTGACCCTCTGTCATGTGGGGCCCTGGAGATACGGTGATGGGCTCAATGTCTGTCTTTCTTGCCCTCATGGAACTTGCAATCTGATGATATTCATTTTATCATGTGTAGTTTTGAACACTGTGCTCAGCCCAAGGCTCAGGACGCCTAGATGGGCAGAGGCTATCTGCTTTGAACTTTCAGAGAGTGGGGCAGAAATGACGTTTCTGCCCAGAGCTCACCCACAGGGCCGCACAAGCCTGGGGCACACTAATATATCCACTCAGAGCGGTTTAACCACATATCACCCCCTGCCCCCCCCATCCATTTTTCTATTCTCAGATATCAATTCCTGGTCGGTCACTCGGCCCACAAGACCCTGAAAATAGATTGAAATTATTGCTTTATTTCCCATCCAGCTCAGGGTGTTGATTTATGCTGCCCAAACAATCAAGTCTTTATCTCCGTCACCCAGCAGCATTAGCAGCAATTTATCATGTTTTACTTCCTTCTTTTGCTACTAGCTGCCAGTGCCTGGTGGCTGTGTCCTTCTGAGAGAGCTACAACCACAAGCAGGCATGAACAATAATGGTAGCAAAGGCCAGGGTGCGTCCTGACAGCCCGGAGCCAGGGGGCAGGATGATGCTTAACCTGGAGATGCTCTTGCCTTGTTGCCACTCGGGGGAGATCTGCCAGTGGATTGTAAGGGGAGGGGTTCTGTGTCATTAGCCAGTTGAATAACCCCTGAGAAAATTAGCACCCCTCTCTGAGCACTTATGTCTGTCTCTGACCATGATTTTCGGGGAGGTCTGGAGGACATAGTGAAAACACATTATGTGTCTGCCCACATGGGAGAGATTCAAAGTATGTTCTGTAGGTGTGCAGTCTGACCAAGTCTTCCCTCACCCACCCTGGCTTTCAGTGAGATTGGCTGTGGCCATGTCATAGCCATGAGCTCTGTGGAAGCAACATTCGTCCCTCCTACACCCGTCAGAACAGGTGCACACACCTGCTGAGAGGGAAGGCAGCCCAAAATGCCAACCACATCTGAGGATCGATGCTTCTCTATGTTAGGAGCCCAGGTCGTGCCCACTGCCTGCATGAGAGCTACTGGTATCTTTTACATGAATGAACTAAATGGTTGGAATTAATATAAATGCAAACTGAAGAATAAGAATACTGGTATTCCACATTAAAATTAAATGAAATTCTTATTTGGGGTACACCAATAAGTTTTGGTAACCACAGGCACCTGATTTGTCCGTGTGCTGCCCACAGTTGCAGAGCCTGGCACCACAGCACACTGAGTGCTCAGGGCTGAGCCTGAAAAGCTTGCCGATTTTCTTTCTGGTCTTTTTTCAGACACACACAAATACACACACAGAGACAGACACAGATACACACACAGAGAGACATTCATACAGAGACACAAATACACACACAGACAGGCAGACACACACAGATACACCCACAGACATACACACCTCACCCACCCTGGCATACACAGAGACATATACACACAGACAGGCAGACACACACAGAGAGACAGATATGCATACATACACACAGACAGATAGACACACCCACAGACCCACAGACATATACACAGGTATGCATTTGTGTGCACATACACACAGACAGGCAGACACACAGACACACACATACAGAGAGGCACACACACACACAGACCCACAGACACATACGCAAGCATGCATATGTGTGTGAACTCCCATCCCCACCCCCACAAACACATACTCGAGCACACATACATGTGCACACACCCTTTAAAAAACAACGTAGGGGGAGGGGGCTAGGGTTAAGAGGCAGCCCTGAGCCACCATGCTCAGAACTATTCTAGCCCTGTGCATGCATGTGGCCTCCCAGCTTTGCTCAGGCTCCGCCCACTCCACCCTGCACCCAAGCTCCAGTCTCACCCTACAAGAGCCACCTCCTTCCACAAGCCTTGCCTCCCCCACCCAGAAGGGTGCGATCCCCTTGGAGTCCCCTGTATACTTCATATCACTCATGCTCTCCTCTGTGGGGACAACAAATTGGTTTCATCTCAGGCTTGTTCCAATTGACTGGAGGTGGCTTCCTGGGTTGATGGGGATTGTGCAAGTTGTTTGGGAGTGCAGGGGGCAGGGCGAGGATAAAAAAGGACAGCTACTATGGGTATGGGAAGGGAGAGCCCATGCCTACATCTTGTCTGCCCTACTCTAGTATGTATTCTAGTCACTGGAAGCATCTAGAGACAGTGATCTGTCAGACCAGTTCCTATCACACACACACACACACACACACCCTCCAGTGTCCAGCCCCAAGTCTGGACATAGAGCTATCCTCAGAGAAAATTCAGGGTCACTGTTTGGTAGACAATGTTCTAAAACCAGCCTTTGCAGATGTCCTGTGGCGACTGGACCTTAAATACACCCATGTGGCTGGGCCAGGCACTGTGCAGGATGTAGGGAGCCCCAGACCAGCTCACTCTCAGACCCAGGCTGGGAAGGAGAGCTGCAGAGCAACATCCTGGTGGAATTGGTGGCATTTACATAGCAAACAATACCCAGGTGTGGCAGTATGTCAACAAGCCCTGGCTCAGCAGCTCCCAAGTCTCCACATACTTGAAATGTTTGCCACATGCCAGGCATTAATATTTTAACAGCTGCGCATTCGAGGCAGGCAGAGCAGTGTCCGGAACACAGCGTAAAAATTGAGTGATAATAGCCGGCCTGTGTGCTGTATGCGAGGTCAGTGGGGCACTGGCAGGCCTGCTCTTCTGTGGCAGCCAGCGCTCCTTCTCCCTCTCCCAGCCAGCCCCAGAGGCCAGGGCGGTAGGCTGCCGGGGGGAACTGCCTATGTGGTAAGGGCTCCTGGCCTGCAGGCCCCAGGTGGCTCTGAGGACCCTCTGTGGGTCACCACATTGGGGTGGGGACAGTTAAGTGTGTGCACAGGATGATAGGTCCAGTTCCAGCATAACCAAATGACTTCTTGCTTTCATCCAGCTCTGAGAATCTGATGTCTAATACAGGCTACATTGGGGCAGGGGCAAAGAGAAAGGTTTCCTGGATGACAGAATGAATCAATGGAAACAGAGCAATGCCCAAATTCTTGAGACAAGAAATGCATGGCATACAAGAAAGTGTATGTCCCTATTAAATAGGGTTCAGACACAAATAAGAGGAATACTCACAGTAAAAGGACCCTTAAAAGTTCTCTCTGGTTAGAAAGTCCCAGAAGCCACCTGTTCTTGTGAACTTGGCCTACAACTTTTCCCATAAGACAGCATGGGATTGCAATTATCTCCTACTATCAACCAGTGTTTAATGAGTACATACTATGTTCCAGGCCTGTGACAGGCCAGGCAGAAAGTATCTTCAACTTCATAGACCATATCCTGATACCATGGCTTTTAGCTAGAGAGTACCGAGGACCACAGTTGCTGAAAGGCAAATGGCTGTGCTAAAATACAACTTTATGTATAAAATCCAGGGTGTAGGGTTTGGCGCGCATCCACTCAAAGTTCATGTGTTAAGGGCCAGGTATGCAGGTTAGACACTGCTGTAAGATCCTTAAGATGTGAGGTCTCATGGGAGGTTCTAGGTTATTGGGATGTGCCCTTCAAAGGGACTATTGGACACTGGTCTCTTCATCTTTCTTCCCTTAGTGACCACAAGATGACCTGTAATGCTCTGTCATAGGCTTTCACCTAGATGCACTAGCTTGTCACAGTCCCCAAAGCAAAGAGGCCAAGTGACTGTGACTGAGCTATGACCCAAAATAAATCTTGTGTCTTTTGATATTTATTTTTATATTTTTAAAATGTGTGTGTATGGGTATGTGTGTGTGTATGTGCGCGTGCGCACACATGTGTGCTCACACGCCCCTGCACACTCTTATACACATAGGCCAGAGTTTGACAGTAGATGTTTTCCTCAATAGTTCTGCATTCAAGTTAAAAAACATGTGTATGGGTATTTTGCCTCCATGTTTGTATGTACATTACATGTGTGCAGTACCTGAGGAGGCCTGAAGCAAGGGTCAGATTCCCTGGACTTGGAGCCACACACGGATGCTGGGACTCAAACCTGGATCCACCAGAAGAGCAGCAAGTACTCTTGACTGCTGAGCCATCTCTCCAGCCCCTCCACTTTATTTTTTGAGACAGGGCCTCTCACTGAACCTGGAGCTCACTGATTTATCTAGACCAGGTGGGCTTGAGTCCCAGGAATCCCCATCTTCATCTCCCTTGGTACTGAGATGACAGGTATTTACCACTGCACCAGGTTCTTCATTCAAGCACTGGGGATCTAAACTAAAGTTCCCACACTTGCATGGCTTGCAAGCACTTTACTGGCCAACCTGTGTTCCTTGTGGTATGGTGACCATCATATTTTATATATGTGTGTGTGTGTGTGTGTGTGTGTGTATCATCTAGTTTAACCCTGATAATCACCCCAGGTGAGGGTGTTTTTGGTTTTGTACCTCCTTTTAGCAATAAGAAATCACAAGGTTGGGGTTAGGTACCTCACTCAGGATCATGGGGTTAATATGTAGCATAAATAGAATGCAAACCATTGTAACACTCTAGTGAATATTAAATATACATAGATAAGCAACAGGTGACAGTTGTTGAGTGCTTACAAAGGTATCAAATACTGTTCTGGAAGCTTTGTTACAATTATATTACTATGCCTGTTGTTCAGAGGATGAAACTAAGTCCGGAGCGGTGAAAGCACTTGCCCAGGAACACACAGCTTAGCAGCAGAAAGAAGAGGTTCTTTCTTTCCTTTTCTCTTTCTTTCTCTTCTTCACTCCCAGTTGTGTCTGAATTTGCAAGACCTGGGAGCTAGGTCAGGAGCTCAGGCCTCTCCCCTGCTGCTTGAGTCCCCAACAGTTCCTCCGACAGCTGAAGCCTTCTAACCTCAGCTTAGTTGGAGCATCAGAGGCAGACTGTACTTGATATACAGATGTCAAATCCAGTGCCAGCATCTCTGCAGCTTCAGGGACTGTCTGCCCTCTCAGGTCTCAGTCAATTTGTCCCTCTGAGCCCAGGCAGCAGAGCTGTGGGTGGTCCTTGGAGGGACAAAGCCTCTGCCTGGTCGCCTGCCCTTGTAGAGTCAGCGTGACCCGCCCAGCACTGGAGCTGTCAGCTGAGCTCCAGCAGTGCTTGCCTCTCACAGTGACACCAGGCGTCCAGGTACAGAGCAGATAGCAATTTTCTTCTTTACTTATTGGTGCAAGACGAATCAGCGAGCCTGACAGGACCCCAAACAAGCTGTCAGGAACTTCTAATTAGGGCTGAGCAGTTTAGAGAGTGCACACGCCCTTCCAGCCTTGGAATTAGCAGGACAAAGTACCCAGATGGAGTCAGGCTAAAAGCAAAGCCTGCCTGGGGCTGCAAACACAGGGAGCAGAGATGAAGCAGGAGTGAGCTTGCTCCCCCAGGACAGAACAGGCTCTTTTAAGGCCTCCTGGCCTTTTCTCCAAAGGCTCTGAAATACTTGAATGAAGAAGAGGGATAGGACCAGGTGCCACACCCCTGCAAAGTCCAGCTCTCCTTGGCTCACTTATAAAGCATGTGCTGAGTCCTAAAGAGGTGGCAGGGAGCTTTATTCCTTGGATTAGAATGACATCAATAAAGCCTGATCCCTGGCTCCAGTTCACCGTCTGTAGTGGGGCGTAGTGGACAACAGGTAGAGCAAAAGTGGCACCTCCCTCAAATGGGGGCTGAGTCGTCCCCCAGGGGCCCATTTTGAGGGCTTCCATGGCTACTGCAGAGCACCATGCTCAGTACCCTGAACAAGGCGGTGCTTAAGGAGTAGATGCCAACTTTGTTACTGAGGGCCTTTGTTATCAAAGAAACTTCCAAAAGAAAAGCTGACTGGTCCTTACTCATTCAAATCTTTTATCCTTAAATCCACCCAAGACCCACTGTGCACAAACGAAACTGAGACCTGAGAAGCTGGAGTCAGAAAAGTGGCAAGTTCTGGATGCAAATGCTTCCAGCAACAGTCTCAGGCTAAGCGAGCTGTGTGCTATCTCTTCCCGATGTTCAGTCACTGGTGTGTCTTTAAGGATTCTCCTTTCACACTAGGCTAAGATGTGCTGGAGCTGTTGCTCATCTGTTCTAAGTCTACTCTTTGGGGACCCATGGCAAGTCTAGTCCTGTTTTGATCCCTGCCTTCAACCCTCCTCACGTCAGAGACCACTCCTTCTTTTCTCCCAACCTGTGCCAATCATTTCAATGAGGAACTGAAACCCAGGTCCTCTTCAAGAATAGCAAGCACTGTTCATTGCTAAGCCATCTCTCCAGACCCTAGCTATCTGTTTTCTCACTATCGCAATCCTACAGTTGAATGCCCATACTGGCTTCAGGGCATTCACAAACTTCATCTACACCTACATTAAAGTCTCTGATGGCATCTTGGAAAGAATGCTCCCTGCCTCCAGACAGCGCATCAGGCTCACAAGATCAAGTCCTTGGGAACCAGAGGGTCTCTGAGAATCCCAGGCCAGCCTAGACTACGGTCTGTATCCATCCCTCCAGAGTGTCTTGGTACCTCAAGTCTTCGCTTCGTCTACTAGAGTTGCTGAGATTCTCATCCTAGATCCAGAACATTGCTTTGCTTTTTTGTTTTGTCTTGTCTTTGTCTTACTTACTTGTGTCTTATAAAGTAAGGTTTGTTTGTGTCCAGTAAGCCAATCCTGTTTTCTAGCCATTCTCTCTTTCTTTCCTTTATATCTAAGTCATCTGTGCCACGGTTGTTATAAGCCAGCCTAGGCCTAAGGTGAGCACAGCCATGGGCCATCTGACATGTTCATCCAGGTTTCCCCTCTGAGGAACCAAACCACATTTGCCTTGCTCCCACTTAGAACCCTCTCTCCAGTTTGGGTCAGTTCCCCAGAGGGTTAGCAACTGCATCTGCTGAGCCTCCCTCACTAACCTGGGAGGGAAGGAGACGACAGAGCAGAAGACACACCTATTGGGCATAGAGCATCAACTATTGCACCTTGGCTTTGCTCTCAGACTGAGGAGAGGGGACCCAGCTAGGGTCTACAAGTTCAAGACTAACCTCAGCTACAGAGTCAGATCCCAACCCACCTCAACAACAACAACAAAACAAAATAAAAGCACCCCACCCCCCACACCCCCACACCCCCACCCCCGTTAAAAGCCACATCACTCTCCTGCTGGCATCTTGACCCACCTGGAATTTAGCCTCCTTGACTTTTACCTTCCAGAAAACAATGAACTGACCCCAAGTCTCCTTTCAGTCTTCTGAGAACACAATGTCCTGTGGAGCTGAGGACATGGGACAAATCACCTGCCTTCCCTGTCTAGTTTCCTTGGTGCAGACTAGCTATAATTCCCTGCAGGAAGCAGGGGATAGGCCCTGAGCCTGAACAAGAGGGACATGTCACCAACTGCGGAGGCAGGGCTGCTGGAGGAGGCACGAGCTAATGTGCCACCTGTCCTTAGGAGGATGGGGGAGCTCCCTTTCCCAAGTTCTCCTGCTACTCTTTATTCATTAAAATGCTCAGATGCTGACTAACTTTATTTGCTCAATATTTATTTCACCAGCCTTGAAGCAGGAACAAGAGGCAGCGTGATTGAAAGGTTGTCTGGTTTCATTGTGGTTCCTGTAAGTAATTCTCCAGCCTCAGCGGAAACGGTGTTTTATAACTTGCCAGAGCAGATATCCCTTAGTGAACTGGAATAGATATTCCCATGTCACCTACGGCTGTCCTCTCCCCAACACCCAGGCCTCTCCCACCCCCACAGCGCTCTCCCCTCTGGAGCTCCGCTTGGGGAGGGAGTGGGAGAGGCTGACCTGGAAGTGTCAGCCAGCAGCAACTCCCCCCACAGGAATAGTCACAGAGACCTGCTCCCACTGCAAAAACCAAGGGACTCAGGGGGACGGGAGAAGGTGACTCTTCTGGGCTTCCCCTAAGGGCTGGGCTTGTGGAGTTGGGCCCAGCCTAGGAGGGAGCAGGGAAGACTAGGTGCTTTCTGGATGACTTTTGAAACAGGAGGAAACCAGTTCTGCCTCCCTGAGACCTTGACACAATGAGCTGAGAAGCTCCCAAATAGACAGGACACTACGCTGGCACCCACGCAGCAGGCGGCTTCAGCTGTGTTAGGCTGTGCTCAATCTAACCCATGCCATTCGAGACAGAGTCACCGTCTAAGATGGCAGAGTCTTCTGCCCCTGGCTCCTGTCAGGCTCACTGTGGGCCTATGATGGCTGTGCCCTTGCCCTTCGCTGGCAGCTCTTCTTCTGCAGTCTAGGCCTTTAGTGAGGCCAGGAGGAGCTCCGTCCTGCCCCCACCACTGATCACAGCTCTGATTGTAGCAGGCGCAGCTCCCCCTCTTTACTGTTATGACTAAATCAAGTTGGGAGATTTATCTTCCACTTATCTTTCCCGTTTCCGCTCCCTGTCCGATCTGCACTGTTGAACACAGCAGAGCGAAACATATCACCCATTCTGATCAGCGGCTATGCAGCAGAAAAACACGCCCCCTCCCCCGGCTGCCTCATGGGCAGAGGGAGTCTGCGGAAGGAGGTGAACCCCCCCCCCCAGCCTGAATTCAAAGAACCACAAGCCCCAGCTTGAAGCACGAGTTGAGCACTAATCAGGGGGTCTTGGAAGGAAATAAGAGAGGAAGTTAGGAGCAGGCACCCCACATGCTGGACTAACTTTTGCCCGAGTCAGCCCAGGCCTGAGCCCTGTTCTAGCAGGGCCTCTGTAGCTCTCCCAGGAGGACCTGGTCCACCATCCCCTGGACCTTTCTTCGGACCCTGCTGAGGTGGTAGGAAAGACAGACTCGTGTCTGACGTCCTCCATCCAGGTTGGTCAGCAAGTTGGCCATCCTTTCTGGGAACTGCCCCTCTCAAGACTCCACCAACCAGGGGCAGGGCAACATGGAAGATAAAGAATATGGCAAAAAACCTGGGCAAGCTGCTTGGAGTCCTTGAGCCTCAGTTTGCAGACATGTCTGCAAAAGGGTTAATGATCTCCATTAGTGTAAAGATTAATGAGGAGCTTTTGTTTCTTTGGGGTATGTGTGGGTGCTTTTTGTGAGTAGGTTTTTTTTCAATCAAAGGTGGCTAGCCTGCCAAGGGTCAATATTCCATACATCTCCCCCACCTCCAAAATGTTTATGCAATCTTATATTCTCTCACACTTCAGATAAAGAAAGGCCCTGCTGCATTCCAAGAACTTGATGACCCAGACTGGCTGACCCCTCCCTCCTTTCCTTCAATTCCTTATTCCCCATCATTGCATCAGATTGTAAAGTCAAACTCCAAACCGTGGGATGAGGCACAGTCCTGCCTTAGAATACAAAAAAAAAAAAAAAAAAAAAAAAATGAAGTGAACTTCCCGCCCTGTGTGTTTGCTAGCCCTATGTCAGGTCATGATGCACCCTATTTATAGAAAGAAATTGCCTTTGCTGGGTTAATTTCATCTCGTTCCAGCGTTATGGTTAGTTCAAGGGAAATCATTTAATTTCTTTATTTGTTCCATTTTAAGTTTTGTTTATACAGATGTGAGGCCAGTTGGTACCTTCTGAACCAAAGCAAAATGGCAGAACATCTCTGCACCTTAGCAATGTTTTCCTTGCTATAGAACCCAGGAATAAAAACAGCCAGCCCTGTGTCCCATAGAACCAAAGGTTTTACAGGGAGTGAGAGGAACAAGAGCTCAGGTCCTTTTCTCTGGGAACAACTCTTGAGGAAAAAAAAAAAAAAAAGCCCAGTGGCCCTGATAAAGAGATTAAAATTATGTTGTAGCCTCGGTGTTAATTTTCTGAGACAGGGTCTTACTTTGTAACCCAGGCTGACTTCTGGTACTCCATTTCCCTGACTCTGCTTCCCAAGCTCTGAGGTTGTAAATGTGCCACTACTCTCAACATTATTGAAGTTCTGATAGCAGGGAAAAGACCCTTAGAGGCCCAAAGTGAGAAGATTGGGCAGTGGGTTGGGGGACCCCCTCAAACACCAGCGTCAATGTAGGCTTGTAAGGATGGCGGGACAAAAGCCTTGCCATCCAGATATGGGGGCCTGCAAGACAGCTGGGGCAGCAAAAGCAGCCCTGTTTGGACAGGTCTCCTCAGAGCAGTAGCCACAGTCACCACAGGGTGCAAAGCAGGTGTGATCGGGTGTTGCTGTGTCCAGCCCCTGAGGCTCCTGCTCACAGTCTGAGTGTGTACTTTAGCTACCATCAGTGCCACATGACCCGGTGCTAGTCCATTCATTGACTCATGAGACTCTGTTTTAGAAAATCCATATTAACTGGATACAGCTTTTATCTCAACATTATACAAGAAGAATAGAGATACAGTCTTGACAAAATTTACTCAAGGTCACACAGCTAGTAAATAAAAAGGCTAGGATTTGAGCCCAAAGCCCACTGTTATAATGAAATGATAACTTTATAACATAACAATGTAACTTTCCATCTCTTTACCCCAATGCTAATCACCAAGGCTATGTTCACCCTTTGCAATGCCATGGGGTTCTAGATAAGCCTCAGGAAAATTGTAGGCACTGCCCAGGGGCTGGCAAGGGCCCTATTGCCTTTCCTTTCTTTCCCTTCTAAGCATCCATATTTTCTACCTTCCTCAAGCAAAACTACTTCTCCAGAAAGGAAGGATTCACTGACTTGCCTAAATGGAGTGCAGAGGCTGGGCCTAGAGGACTACGGCTGCTAATGGTCTGCTTTCTAACTTTCTTCTTAAGTCAGAGGAATGACACTCTATTGTTGTGGACTCCAGGTGAGGAGGGGCAGTCTGACATATAGAGGGAAGGGTTGAGAGTCCTGATGCTCAAGTCTGAACACGAGTTAGGGGCAGAGCCTGATCGTGGCTCCTCACTTCCTCCTCAGCTCCTATCAGAAACTCTCTGGTTCCTTTCTTATCATTTATTGATGAGTTCTGTTGAGAATGCTGGTTTAGGACCGTCAGTAATGTCTGAACAACACAAAGCACCCATAAAGCAGGAGGACCCACAGTGTGCTTTGGGGCAAGGGGGTCAGAATCTCAGAGTTCTCATCCTTTGGAAGGTAGCCCTCATGCCAGGAAGGACTGGGGATGGCGAGTGACTTCGCCTGCGGAGTCCTTTCACAGTCCCTGGTCCTTGAGAATGTTTTGTGGCTCTTAAAACACTCTGGGACCAGAGATGATGACCCATTATGAGCTGAACTGTCTTCCATGTCACCAGCCCCAGCACCCACAGGCTCTACCCTGCTGATACCTGCTTCCTGTCCCTGCTGCTGACTCCTGGCTTGTGCTCCGTCCTCATCATGTCCCTGCAGCCAAGCAGATGCAGAGAGGTAACCAGCTGGCCGGTTACCTCCTGATGCTTGTCAGACCTCTCTGTGGTGGGCTGCAGCCAGCTCTTGAGTTCAGGTGAGGAGCACAAGTGAGGGCTTGGTGATAGGAAGAAAGTAGAGCCAGAGAGGACACGGCTCCATCCTGAGTACTGTGCGACCTTGGCCAAAGCCTTCTGTGTTCAGGGTCCCAACCTGCTTGCACACAGCAGAGAGAGCTGTGTTGTGCCTCACCTGCCAAGCCAGAGGTGGACTTTGTCCCTTAGAAGGCTTTGTAAATGACTCTGTGTCAGGATCAGAGCCATTATTCACTAAATCCTCTGGGTTCCAGGTCTACAAGTCCGAGGGTCTCCATGGACTTGGCTTGACCTGGTGACCTCCCACCCCTCCCCCTTTTTGCCATGGGAGTATCTTTATGAAGTCTTTAGACCCTCTTGTCCTTCACCATCTACAAGTAGCCTGGGTGCAATGAGCACTACTATAGCTGATCATCAGAGACAAACTGCCTGCCTCTACACTACTGTCCCAGTATCCTGAAAGAATCCAGGAGCAAGATGAATCCTGGAGCAAGCTATGCCTGCAACCCAACCTGCCTCAGCTAAACAAGGTGAAAAGACTGCACCAATATCATCTGCTATGTAGTACTAGGCCAGGCTCCTGAGAACCCTGGGAGAAAGATCCAGAGCACAGCAGGAACTCCACTCTGCTTCTACATACTAGCAATAAACAATCTAGGAGGGGAACTAAGAAATAACTCAGTTGCATGGCAGGAGGATATGCTGAAGAACCAGAGGCAGGAGAATCCCTGAGACTAGCCTGGGGCAGAGGGATGGCTCAGCAAGTAAAAGTATTTGCCACCTAAGCTAAATGATCCAAGTTCCATCCTCAGGTCCCACTGGTGGAAGGAGAGAACCAACTCTTTAAAGTTGTCCTCTGACCTCCATATGCATACCGGGGCATGTGTACCCTTCCCCCTACATGTAAACACAAAATTAATAGGTGTAAGATATTTAAAATAAAAAGAGATGGCTCCAATTTCAATAGCATCCAGCAGAATGAAATACTTAGGAGTAGTTTTACCTTGAAAAGTACAAAACATCATTGGGGAAATGAAAAGAGATTTAAATAAATAGAAAACCACCCCATGTTAACAGACTGAGAGAATTCTTATAGTTAAGGCAGAGATATGAGGACGGGCCACATGGGCCATGAAAAGGCCACATTCCTACCACATCATACCCCCTGGTGACTAGGAACTTTCCCTGTAAGGTTGAACCATGTCCAGGAAGGGCAGACAGAGTGCTCAAGGTCCCTGAAATGGGGGCAGTCTTACGGCACTGTGGTTTGTAAATTCTGTCTTGTGAAGTCATGGACTTTTCAAAGGAGCTCCCTAAGGCTCTGCCACAGAACAGGGAACAGAAGCGAGCAAGAGACCCAGCGGGCAATGTTCTGAGACCCACTACTCACGGCTTCCGCTCAAGCAGCCCCCTTTTGTGTTTTATATGTCAGAATCCATCAAAACAAGGAATTTGCTGCCTTAAAATGCTGTTGCTGAACATGGTGACATCTTTAAGCCCAGTACCAGAGAGGCAGAGACAGATGGATCTCTGTGACGTTAAGGCCACTGTAGTCCACATAGCAAGTTCTAGGCCAGTCAGGACTAAATAATAATAAAGAAAAAGAAAAACCACCATGGCAAAACACTGATTCATCTCCATAGCTCCCAAATCTCGTTGGGCATACGAACACAAGTCATTGAATAAAAACTAAGAATGTTGCCCAAAAAAGAGATAAGGACCCCAGGTTTTGAGGAGCCAGTATCCCATCAGAGCAGGCTAATAGTTCTGTAGCAACTGCAGGGAGAGAAGGTGCAGCTGCATCCATCGTGTTGTATGAGAGGGCAGGGTGGGGTTGTTTGCTGCTGGATAAGCAGAGGGAGTCAGTGGGGGTCATGTGATCACAATGGGCTCAGCAGTGATCATCAGTCCCCCCTGGGTGCACTGATCACTTCCATGATCAACAGTTACAGCCTTGGTAGTGATGTGGATCAGATGGAACCAAAGGTATCAAGGACAATGCTCTGTAGCTCCGGCTGTGGGATGGTTTAGAAAGACAAACTGCCAAGCGAGTTCTGACAGCAGAATGGTCGCTTAATACCAGCAAATGGAATCCAGAGGTGCATACAAAAGATCACAGACCAGACTAAGTAGCTCTCTGTCCAGGAATGCAAGGCCGGTTTAACACCAGAAACCAATTAGTGTAGTACTCAGCATCAAGAGAATATAGGATACAAGCCGAGTGATCATCTCAACGCACACACAAGCACACACACACACACACACACACACACACACACACACACACACAAGCATTTGACATAAATAAGACATTTTTCCGAATAAAAACACTCAGTAGACTCATAGAAGAAGGAAATTTTATCAACCCGATAGAAGGAATCGGAAAAGGCCTTAATTAACACCTTCCTGGCCGGTGAATGAGTGGACCCACTCCCCCTACGACCAGAAGAAAATATGCCCTTCTCACCACTCCCATTAGCATTGTCCAGAGATTCTAGGCAGGGTAAATAGGCAACACACAGCGAAATAAAATACATCTTGATTAGAAAAGAAGAACTTAAACTCACCATCTGCCTGTGACAGGGCCCTACATCTAGGAAACCCTAAGGATCCCTTTGAAAATTACACTAACTGTAGTTGGCAACATTGCTGGGGTACCGTGTCAGTGTGCAAAGCGCTGCTTTATCTCTGTGCACTAGCAATGAGCAACTCTAAAGTGGGATAAGAAACAACGCCATTTTCAGAAACACACAAAAGAATGAAATGGTTAGGAATAATGTCTAACTAACTTGAAAAGTATAAAGTATTATTGAAAGTCATTAATGCCGGGCATGGTAGCATACACCTTTAATCTCAGCTCTCAGAAGGCAAAGGCAGTGAGGCCAGTCTGGTCTATGGAATGAGTTAGAGGACTGCCAGGGCTCTGTTATACAGAAAAATCCTGTCTCAAAACATCAAACCAAAAAACCAAAAAGCCAAAAAACCAAAACAAAAAACAAACAAACAAAAATAAACCAAAAACAAACAAAAGGAGAAAAGGAAAGAAAAAAGAAAGTCATTAAAGAAGCTGTGAACAAATAAAGAGGCATCCCATATCTATACCCTGACCTAAAATTAAGACAATGCCCTCCAAATAGATCTACACATTCAACAGCAGATATCTGCATCTGAATTCCAGATAACTTCTTTGTGGAAATTGACAAGCTGCCCCTAAAATTTATTAAGACTTACACCGGAGGCCATGGACAGAAGGCTCAGCAGTTGAGAGCGCTGGCTGCTCTTCCAGAGGACACGGGTTGGATTCCCAGCACTCAGGGGCTCACAAATGTCTACAAACTCAGTTTGTGGGGATCCAATATCCTCTTGTGGCCACTTGAAGTACCAGAAACATATATGGTGGACAGACATACATGCACGCAAAACATTCCCATACATAAAGTAAAATAATTTTTTAAAAGCAGGATATGTATTTTAAAAAAGGAGACTTACACTGGATACAGAGCAGTCCAAACAATACTGGAAAACATCCACAGAGACCATCGTCTACCAAAGAACAACATCGAGAGACAAATGCTAGAGGTGGTGTTTTTTTTCTGATTTTAAAACTGACTTCAATGCTATATCAATACTTAGAGTATCAGGGTAACAGCCAGGCATGATGGCACATACTTTTTATCACAGCACTTAAGAGGTAAAGGCAGGTAAACTCTATGATTTTGAGACAAGTCTGGTCTACATAGTGAGTTCCAGACCAGCTAGGGCTATAGACTGAGGTCCTGTCTCAAAGCAACAATGACAACGATGGCAAAATTACAATAATAGAACAGAAGTGAGAGTCCAGAAATAAACCCTCACAATCTTAGCAAGGACACCAAGGCCATTCAAACAAGAAAGCGCAATGCCAAGTGGGTGTTTACAGGCATAAGAATGGAGGTAGACTCCAACCTCACACCATCGAAAAACTGACTCAGAATGGACCAGAGACCCACATACCCCATCTAAAAATAAAGATTCTTAGAGCACAAAAAAGGTAAATCTGCAAGACCTCAGATTAGGTGCGGCTCCCTGGGTAAGTACCAGCAACAGACAGAAAAACCTGTATTTCATCAAAATGAAGATGTCATCTGCTTCAAAAGATGCCATCAAGAAAGCAAAAGGCCATGTCACAGAACAAGGCAAATTTTCTACAAAGTGAACACCCAGTAAGAGACTTGTCTTTAAAACACATATAAAGAATTCTCAAAATTTAGTAACAAAAAGACTTTTCAGTTAAAAAAAAAAAGTGGGTTAAGGATCAGCATAGACACTTCCTGGCCAATAAGTCTACGAATAGATGTTCAACACCAGGGGAAAAAAAGCTGAAACCAATGAGTACCACTTCCTACCCACCACAGTGGAGACAGAATAATTGTGGCCCAGCATGCTAGCCTCCTGGTACCTGCCTTACCTTTCTTAGCAAGAGGAAGCTGGTGGATGTGGTTGCATTAGGGTCTGGAGGTGAAGGCGCTATTCTAGATAGTCAAGTTGGGTCCGGTGTAACAAGGGTCCTTCTCAGTCAAGAGGAAGGTAGGGGAGCCAGGGAAATATCTTCAAATCAGTGTATCTTCAGGATGGTGGGAACATCAACACAATCCATTTTAAACCACCACCACTCAGAAAGAACGAACATGTTCATTGGCACTCGGTCTCCACGCCCCACCCTCACCCTGCCCCAGCCTTTGAAACAGGAATCTTAACGTGAAATGAGAATGAAACATGACAACGGAAGTGGAGGTCAAAGTGATAAAATTGCTGGTTCTACAGTTGGAGGGGATCTTGAGCCAAGGAATGTGGGTGACTCAAAGAAACTGGAAGAGACAAAGAAACAGAGTCCCCTCCTCAAGTCCTCAGAAAGAACAATTTTGCCAACATCTCAATTTCAGTCTTGTGGGAGCTTTGAGGCTCCTGACTTCAGAACCAGGAGATAAAGAAAGAACCTTGTTGTTTAAGTCGAGGTCACACCACCAAATCTTATCCCTGCCAACTTCCTGGTCCTAGCTCTTAGACAGCCTTCAAGGCCCCACTCAGGTGGCTCCCTAAGTGGTACTGGCCCTTCCTTATGCTGCCTCAGACTCCCACAGCTCCTTGGAGGTCACTGCCTGCCACTTACCATTATGATCAATGCCTCAAGGGTAGAAATCACCCAGTACTTCTCATTGTACCCTCAGTACCCTGTAGGTTCTGGTACCCAGTGTTTGGGAATGGTCAGTATATACTGGTTTCTGGTACTTAGTAGATGCTTGTGAATGATGGATTAAACAGGTTAGCAGGCTATTTTTCTAGCCTCTCCCTGAGGGGAGTCAGCTACACAGAGCATTAAGGAAACTCCCCAGACTACAGGTGGGGTGGGAGATGGCACACTCACGCAGCGCTCGCAAGGCCATCTGGGCAGCAAAGCCAGGTGAAAACCACACCTCAACCCTGCTCTCTCTAAGCTCAGGAGCCTGTGTCTAGAATTATTGTACCACAGGATCAAAGATAATGCCCCTCCCAAGTCTGGAGATAAACAGCGGACGTTAATAAACAGGAGACGTGCAGGCTAAAGAATTTTGCAGTTGAGAATAGCCTAACATTCCCTGACCATGCGTTCACTGTGCATAGGTTCAGTGCGAGAGGCTCCTGCATATCTTATATGCTGTATTCCTCACAATAAGCAAGAGCCCTTATTACTCACCATCACTGAAATAAAATACAGGCAGCAAGATGCCCAAGCAGGCATCGAGAGTGACACGGCAGAGGACAACAGCCTAAGAAGGTTCTGAGCACCTTGGTCTCCTAATTCTGCTTCTGCCATTGATTGACTTTCTTTGGGATTGAGAGGAAGGTCATTATTTGTGGGGGCACCCAGATGCGTCTGTTACACAAAGTGGGAGACCACATCCAACTCTCACTCGGGGCAAGAGGTCATCAGGTGGGTGTGGCCCTGCTCATCACTTCTTAGACCATACTTGGAAGGTCTACTCTGGGCCCACACCACACCCTGCACCTAGACAGGATGGGTTACAAAATGGTAGCAGGGGCAGATGGCCCCTTATTCCTTGGTGACATCATATGTCAACTACCCAGGTTCCTAAGAAACACAAATGAAACTCAAAAAAAAAAAAAAAAAAAAGCCAGGACTTGTTATTATTTCCATTACCATTGTTATTAGTGTATGTAAACTCTGCATGACTAACTTAGGAAGGAAGGACTTGCTTTCTTTTTCTAGATCCCATGAGCATTGGTATGACAATAACTATATATATATATATATATATATATATATATATATATATATATATATGCTCTAAAACATGCACTCAGCACTGCCCTGTGTTTTCTTCTAATTGTTCCCAGAGCCTCCAAGAGCTACACTGAAATTAAATGGGGCAATTATTTAGTCTGCAATTAAAGATTGCAACGATTTATTTTTAAATAGGAATATCATTATCATAGGGGTGAACTGGTACGAGAGCATAATAAAGGGGGCCGGTGGCCCTCTGCAGAGGCAGCAGGAAAGTGAGGAGGCTGTGTGGGGGATGGAAGACCAGCACAGAAGCAGGGCTGGAGCTGAAGGTTGGAGGGCCATGGGCTTGCAAAAGGTATGTCAGCCTGGCCTTCCTGAGCCTCTCCCACACTCTACAGATCTGCCATTCCTGGCAGTCACCAGTCTCTGGGTGGAGTCCTCCATCTCAATTGGTCAACACCTCCACTTCCTTTAAGTGTCTTGTCTTAGTTAGGTTTCTATTGCTGTGTTCAACACCATGACTAAAAACAACTTGAGGAAGAAAAGGTTTATTTTGATTACAGTTCCACATCACAGCCCATCAAGAAGGGACATCAGGGAAGGAACTCAAGGTAGGAACCTAATCCCTCCAATCCTGGGGCTTTTTGTTTGTTTTAAAACAGGCTATCACTGTATAGCTCTGGATCTTCTGGATCTCTCTCTCTCTCTCCCTCTCTCTCTCTCTCTCTCTCTCTCACTCTCTCTCTCTGGTGTGTGTGTGTGTGTGTGTGTGTGTGTGTGTGCACATGTAAACGTGGCTGGCCTCAAATTCTCGATCCTGGGACTTTCACTACTACTGAGGCTGTACTTTCACCAATGGACTCTCATAGTTCCCAGCCTCAGCCCGACACCCTCATGCCGTCAAAGCCAGAGCAACCCTGAGATTCTTACAACATTACCAAGTTTGGCTGTCAGCACAAGGTACAGCTTTGGCCTCTTCTGAGTCATAGCTCTCCAGTATCAATTGTCTCAGCAAAGAGAAGGCCTCATTTAATGGCTGTTTATTCAAAACATCACACAAACAATCCTGTTAGTATCTTTGCTTCCCTCCTCTGTCTTCACTGCTCTCAGCATTCTTGTCTTCAAAGCTCCCACACAGCAGCCCACTGAGCTCTGAGCACTCAGTGGCTTTTCCAGCCCAAAGTTCAAATCCTACAGCAATACTCTCATGACCTGATACTAATGTCTGGTTTTGTTTGGGGTTTCTATTGTTATGACAAAACACCATGACCAAAAACAACTTATGGAGGAAAGCTTACAACTCTCAGGTCACACTGCATCACTGAGGTAAATCAGGGCAGGAACTTGGAGGCAGGAACTGAAGCAGTGACTAGGAGGAAGGCTGCTAGTAAGAACTCGCTCCTCATGGCTGGCTCAGCCTGCTTTTTTTATGGCACTCAGACTAGGGGCACTACCAACCACAGTGAGCTGGGCGCAAATCCACATCAATCACCAATCAAGAAAATGCCCAGAGGCAAATCTGATGAGGGCATTTTCTCAGTTGAGGTTCCCTCTTCCAAAAGATCTCTAGTTTGCACCAAGTTGACATAAAAACTAGCCAGCACACCTCTGTCTTGAAGGTCATTTTCTCAGAAAAGCCTTTTCAGATGCCCATCTTCTCACTATGGTCTCCTCTAGCAATTATGTCTGCCTAATGTTACTGCTATTGTCTTCTGATGGCTCCACAGAGGTAAGGGTAAGCCTGTGCTGTTTCCACCATAGCTCCCCTGGACCTGACACTACACTGTCATTCCATCAGTATTTCTGAAGAACACAGTTCCATGATAGAGAGGAACATGGTAGGGGGTAAGGGTAATGAGGCTGGAGCTAGGCTTTGGATGATGTGGAGTCAAATGTATGATACTTAGGGAAAGAGAGATTCTGAGAGAACCCAGAGCTGGGCTGCTTCTGATGCATCCTGGCTGCTGACCAGTGAGTGACTGAAGCCACATCTTCTGCAAGAAAGATGGGGGCTTATGCTGTCTGGTGAGGGCATAGGTTAGATAAAAAAGAAGTCTTCAATGGCCTCTCTCTTATGCCACATAGTGGGTTTCTTCAGAAGAACTAAGCTGTATCGCTTCACCTAGCTGAGAATATAAGGTAGACCAGATCTCCCTTTCCAGGAGTTCCGAGCTATCACAAATTAGAAGTCAGAGGAATCTCCCTTCATCAGAGGGAGGAAGGGACAGATAGAAAGATCTTGAAGTCTGTGAGGTGACATGGTGTCTCTGAGGCCACATAGAATACCAGGGGTAGAACCATGTTGCAGGTACACAAAGGGCTTCTGTATTTTAAACCTCACAGGGTGACTGAGTTTGTAGACAAAAAAATCCTCAAACTCAGAAAACATGTAGCCTTGGCTCAAGATCACCCAGGCTAGAGAGGGCAGATCCAAGACACCTGCTCCTGGGAAGAGCAGAAGCTATGGGGGTGGGGTGTCCCCAAGAGGAGCACAATCACCCCCTTTAAAAGGCACGTGAAAAAAGAAAGCAAGAAGAAGGCCGGCCCTCCATAGAAAGAGAGGAGAAAACAGAATAGCTCTTTCTCTTTTCCCAGCCTATGTGAACAGAGGAAGGCCTCACATCTGTCTGCTCACCCCACATGAAAGAGGTTTTGACAAACAAGAAGGGGCCAAAATAAAGCTCAGACTGTACTGAGCCCGGAGCTGTGCCCAGCCGGTCCTGTCCCTGTCATGACCAGGAGACAGCAGCCAGACTGTTTCTCCAGCCAGGCTCCCTCCAAGCCCAGGACGCTCTAAGAAGCACACAGAGATGGACACAGGCTGAGGACAGAGCCAGGAGGCCCAAAAGTGGAGTGCTGCCCATGAACAAACAGTGGCATCCACTCCTGCTTGTGAATCCAATTTTTACCTAACCCTACGGGACTCGTTGGGACTCTCTCAGAAATCAGACCTCCAGTGTGTCTTAGTGGTCTGTATCAGTTATGTACTGCTGCATAACAAATAATCTCAGGACTGGGCAGCCGAGACCAACCATCATGTATAACTTCTCGTACACAGTTTTCAGGTGGCTGAGCTGAGTGATTGTAGCTTAGGGGCTCTCCCATTGCTCAGCTTCTTGCAACATTTCACCAGAGTGAAGTCCAGGCTCAGCTGGGACTGCATCCTGTGTGTCCTACTTCCTCATGGGGCTTCCTCATGAGGCCTCAGTTTCTTTGGTTCACTGACTGGAGGCTTCCATTCCTCATCTCAGTAGAAAGGCTCGCACTCTGATGACCCAACTTTCCCTGGGGTCAGCAAACTCAGGGCAGGAGTTCATGACAGAAATCATAGTCAAATATAGAAAGTGGCACCACTACTTCTGTCACATGACCATGGGACAGAGCACTGCATGGGGTGTGGCTATAAGGAAGGGAGGATCTCAGAGGCAGCTTTCATGGAGGTGTCCCAGCATTGAGGATGAACAGGATCATGTGCTTGGCATCCCTTGTCCTGCCCTCTGAGCACCAGTGGCTCCCTCTGGTCCTTTACACCTAAAATTCTCCTCCCCTAACATGAACACGTTCGAAAGGCTCGGGAATAGTATATTAATAATATTAATATAATAATAATTCAGAGGTATTACATCAGTCTCTCCTTTGACTGACTAGAGACAGGTTTCCTCTACAGCAAGGCAGAAGGCATCTGTAACATGTTGCATAGAATGACCATGGTCTATGGGGTCCCTCAAATCTGGACTCATAGCCTACTTCCTGCTAGCTGTTTTGAATCTGGACTCCAAGCTTCTGTTTTGTGAAGTGATAAACTTGATCTTGAAGAAGTGTCAGGAAGGGTGGGTGAATGGTTTCTGCTGCATTTAATCAAACACATGGGATATAGTAGGAACTGGGCACTGAGTTGAGTCCTGCCACTTGAGAGAGTTATCGCTCCAATATCTACTGTCTCAAGAGACAATGCTGGCAGACTACAAGAGTATGGCCCGGTGAGTCTAAGAGCTTGAACTCTATTCTTGGTTTTGGAGGAATTTCTTTAAATGTGCCTGTGACCCAAGGTACCCAAGGCAGCTTTAGGATGTCACCCATTCTGAGCTAGGCTGTAGATTTAAGATATATCATCGTTTTCTTAATTGTGAACACTTTAACATATATAGATAGCCATGGTCCAGTGTGTTCCAAATTTAGCCACTTGGACATGTAGGCTTATAGCTATGAAAATTATTTTCATTTATTCTATCATTTTTAGTTATACTACAATGAAAAAGAAAAAATAGATTAAATGGCCTTTCTGGGATTGAGTTGGGGTGAGGAAAGCAAGGACAAGCTCCATTGCTTCTGGTTTCACTGTGTCTCCCCATCAGTGGCCATGGGACAAGTCAGTTCCAAGTGCCACCTGATCTCAGAGACATACTTTGGAGCTTGGTGATCAATCATATCCAAAAGTAGATAAAAGTCTAAAGCTCTGGGAAGGTGAGACTGTGAGCCAGAGCAAGGGTGCCGTCCACGTGTCCAAACAGCTGAGTGAGAGCACACTGGGCCACTGCTATAACTACTTGGAGTTTGCAATTTTGAAATTTGCAATTACGAAAGGAATTGTGTGGCCTCAGCCCATCATCTATCTCAGCCACGTCTTAGGATCCAGCAACTGTAATGGGTGCAGTGGAGAGGGGAGGCCCTGGTAAGGCTCCCTGGGGAGCCTACTAGCGTGGGGCCTTAAGAAGAAAGACTTCAGTTTTTCTCCAAAGAAACACAGGAAATAGAAATGAGAGGAGGCAAGCCAAAGGCATGAGAAGCCATGGCAGGCATGGAGACCCAAAAGTCGGGAGGGATCGTAACAGTTATATATGTGGTAAGGCGTGATGAAAGGTTTCCAACCAGACAGTGATATGATTAGATCCATTATTTTAGATGGAGGTGAAGAAAGACTGGAGGAACCCAGATCAGTTTGGAAGCAACTGCAGGTTGCATAGGTAAGACAGATGAAGGCTGCCTGAGACTGGCGGAATATGGGTAACCAAGTAGATGCTTACTGTAGAGTGGCTGTGTGAGAGTGTGCACCTCTCTACAGATGCATGCTATGCACCGTTCTGGAATGGGACCATCTCAGCTGGTTCTCCACCCACACGCTCCTTGCTCGTCACCCCCTGCCAGCACCCCAGTGAGTCCTGCCATCTTGGAGCTTTCCTTGCCAGAATCCTTCCAGTTTTCCATGCAAAAAAGAAACCTGTTTTGCATTCTAGGTCATTCTCTCCCTGGAAAGAATTCTGTGAGAAGGATCTGGCTGACGTCAATGTCACCTGTGTTTCCTCCTCACTTGCCATCCTGTCTGTCTCACGGGTTCCAGTGCACACTTCTTTCCCTGTGGACTGCTCATATCTCCATGTAAAATATGCCTTTGTGCTTATTCATAAAAACATGGACACTTAGGGTCCCAGGAGATGGCTCAAGGGATAAGAAAGTGTTTGCTAGGGTAGAATGGGAACCTGACTTCAGATCCCCAGCATCTGCATTAAAGCCAGGGGCAGGGCTGGAGGGACAGCGTCGCAGTTTAGAGCACTGGCTGTTCTTCCAGAGGAACTAGGTTCAATCCTCAGCACCCACATGTCAGCACCCGCAGTTCACGATGTCTGTAACTCCAGTTCCCCTGGGTCTCACTCCCAGTTCTGGCCTCTGTGGGCAGCAAGCATGAACACAGCACACAGTTGCATACAGGCAAGCTACTCATACACATAAAATTCAAAT
Organism: Mastomys coucha; assembly: GCF_008632895.1. Classification (NCBI taxonomy): domain Eukaryota; kingdom Metazoa; phylum Chordata; class Mammalia; order Rodentia; family Muridae; genus Mastomys; species Mastomys coucha. Next base: position 39,447,745 of record NW_022196906.1, on the reverse strand, counting down.
TAAAATTTAAAGCCAGAAACACATCTGCACCCTAAAGTGCTGAGTTGGGGGAGACATAAGAGCCGGGTGGCTCTCAGGAGCTCAGTGACTAGATGGTCTAGCTGAAATGGCTAGCCCCAAGTTCAGTGGGAGATAGGCCTCAAAAAATAAACTGGAGAACAGTAGAAGGAGGTGCCTGATTGATCTCTGACTTTCAAATACATATGCATCGTGAATACATATATAACACGTACACACATATACATACAAACACACATACATACGAACAAACACACACATACATGCAAACATGCATACACAAACATACAAGCACACACATACATACAAACACACATACAGGTACACATACATACATATACATATATATATACATACAAACACACACACAGACACACACACACACACACACACACACACACACAAACACACACACACACCAAACCAAATCAGCCTCCTACTCACTTTATCAGGTCTCCAGACAAGCTTGAATCACCCTACATGGGCCTTTTTTCCCTGCTCTGAAAGGATTTTCCTATCGTTCAGGCCTCTTCTGAACCACTCTCATGACATGCTAGCAACCCCACACTTGTAGGCTGAAGTCACAGAGCTTGTTGGCTATAGTGTCACCACAACTTTCTGGGGAGTGTGGGCTCTGATGAGCTGTTGTTGGTACACACAACCTAGGTCTCTCAGTAACAGTCCCTTTCTCAACATCTTGATGCTTTTAATGACAAAAGATGCAGAGGAGTAAAGTCACATCCCTAGATGCCAACAGGTAGAACTGCTGAGGGGACAGAGAGAAACACTCAAGGGCCAGAGGCGATTGTACATGGTAGGTAACACCAGACAGCTAGCAAACATGAGGAATGCTTCATCACAGTTCTCTCCAAATGATGCTTCAGGGTGTTAAAGCTAGGTGTTTTTATTCCCAGTCAATGGAGAAAGGAAACAAAGTCTCAGGATGAGGCACTGTTCCTAAAACAGACATTTCTAGCAAGAAGCTGAGATGTGGCCCCAGCCTGGTCTCTGGACTCCATTTCACAGGTAATTATAGGAACCCATCCAGGGCAGAGGTTCTCAAAGGTGCTCTGGGGCCAAGTGCATCCTCTGAGATGTTGCTGGAAACACAAATTCTTGGGTCTCCTCTCAGACCCAGTGGGTCAGAAACCTTGAGCCTGGAGTCCAGCAGTCTGTATCTTAACAAACCTTGCATCTTTTTTCTAAAGTACACACAAGCTTGAGAACACTGACCTTGGATGTCAGAGAGAGAATGAGGCAAGACAAGTAAAAGGCCTTTAATCTCCCGAAGGCTTGGGTATTGATAGGTGAGCCCATCCAGTGTCCTCCAACTGAAGCTCACTACACCACGGCTCCCAACGTGTTCTTCGAGTTGTGCACCGTGTACAAGGGTTCCATTGGAGATCTGATGCACAGTCATTTACAATCACTGAGAAAGTTCCAGACACAGCAGGAGAAGCTGCTCACCCTGTCTGACACTGACAATGGTTGCAATGGGAAAAGCTGAGACTGACCAGAAACAGGGTGAGGTTATGGGAGCCAGCACTGTCATATCTACTATTACTGATTCTAACTCTAGGGTCCTTGGTCCCCACTTCATAGGCCCAATACTGCCCTGTCCCAGGGCCCATCTTCACACTGCTTAAACAGCTGGATGAGTAGCTGTCATGCCTTTGGAGGCCAAGTCTCTATAGTTGTAAGAGCAAGGGTAAAATTTCTGGGAGGGATGCTCTTCACAGCCATAAACAAGCTGCCTCTAGAAGTGGGGGTTCCAGGTCACAAGGGAAGAGTCAAAAGAGGAAGGACAGCTACATATCACCATGGACATATACATCATATGCCATGTACCATCCTCGACAGGGTACACATGCGTTCACAGTCTTGTTAGATTAGACCACCCAGCGATGCTGCTGTCACCTTAGCTTGCATAACTAGGCTGGGGTGTTGGCACACACAGAAACCCCTGTCTTAAAATGGCAGGTGCATGCATGATTTCAGCTGATGGTGGGGATAGCCCCCATGAAATGGCCACTTTCTGCCCCCAATTTTCCTGACCAGGAAAGAAGCTTAGAGAATATAGAGAACTTACCGTACTGCAGCACGCTGCCAGAATTTTGAAGCTGGGCCCATGTGATTACAAAGTTCACACTCCTCTGTTCCTGTGTTGGATCTAACACTAAGGTGGCTGCCGGGGTTTGAAGGTGAGATGCCCCACATAGGCTCATGGGCTTGAGTATTTTGTCCCAGCTGGCAATGGTAATTTAGAAGGCCGTGGAACTTTTAGGAAGTGGGTCACTGGGAATGGGCTTTGAGGGGGTATGTCTTGGTTCCACTTTTTTCCTCCTCTCTGTCCCCTAACTGCGAGCAGCTAAGCTACCTCATTTTCCAAGACAGATTGTTCCCTCAAAGTATGAAACACAGTAAACCTTTTTCTCCTTCAAGTTGTCTCTGGCCAGGTACTTGGTCATAGCAGTAAGAAAAGTAACTTATAAACTGACTGCCCAGGTTTGTGCATGGTAGGGCTGAGGAGGAAGTTTTGAAGAGGCTAGGTTTTAAGAGTTAAAACTAGAGGAGTTTTACACAGCCTGGAATGAACTGGTTACACTATCTGACACCAAGAGTCTTGTCTTAGGGGTCTATATGATGCTATCGTCACTTCTTCCCTTGTCCCCAACCAAAGCCCCAGCCACTGGGCCTCATTACTGGGCCTGAGTACCTCATAGAAAGCTTGCCTCTGCCCGGCACCTTGCTTCCCTAACTCCAGCCCCAACAAACATTGTAAAGGTACTAGTTGGCCTCAGTACGCACTGGCCATAGCTACTTGATTTGGGCATTCAAGGAACCAGAGCTGCCAATCACTAATGCCAGGGGTTGCTGCCAAAGCCCCTCATCACTCAGAGAGTGTGCTGATGAGGAGCCGCAGCTGGGCTCAGCTGGGAGGAACCTGCCCAGCTGCGTTTGGCTGGCCCAGACCAAGGCCAGCCACACACCTGCAACAAGTGCCCGGGAAAGAGTGAATGCCATCCCTCCAGCCTTATTATCTTCAATCATCGCCAAATGGAGATGTGGAGCCTGCCAGAGGGAGGGGACTTGTCCTTGTTGAGAAGAACACAGAGGAAATGACACAGGTATCTGACTCCTGGCCAGCGTGGGACAGTCAGGAGTGTACCTACTGATACAACCAGGTTCATTTATCCTGGAACTAGACCAGAGACACACAGATGGAGGGGGGGAATAGAGAATTTATTGAGAAGGGAAGACTGGGGAGTGTGGAAGCAGGCAAGACAGACAGAAATTCTTAGAAACTCTAAAGCACTCAGAGATGGGTCATCTACAGAGCAGCCTGACTTCTCACACATGCCCAGTCCCTTACTTGTAGCTATCGTGGGAGGGTTTTCCAGTCTTTCTGCATATGTTAGTTTTGATGCCATTCTCTCCCTGTCCTCCTCTCTTGCCATACTGTCACCTCATTTTCCATCTCTCCTCTGGGAACTTGTGTTGACATCCAGTACAACTACTTTAAGGGTTAGACATTAAAGACAGTGCCTCACGATGAGTCTAGACCCTGCACTCAGTAGACCCCACACTAGAGACTGGATTCTCTGTTGGCCAGAAACAAGAACCAAAGTGCTGAGCTTGCAGGATATAAATGGGAATACCCTTGATATAAATGGGAATGCAGCATTATTCCCACAGGCAGATGAAGAAGCTGAGGTTTCATGTTTGAGAACAAAGTGCAGGGCCTGGTGGCATAGGCCTGTTATCACAGCTACTGAAGAGGCAGAGGCCAGAGGGTGGCAGCTGCAAGACAAGTCTGAGTAACTTAGTGAAATATGGCTGCAAAATTCTAAAAAGCAAATGGGCTAGAATGTAGTAGCTCAGTGACAGAGCACTTCTCTAATGCTTGCAAGGCCAGTATGAGAGCACTCTCGAGCGCACGTGTACACACACACACCACATAGTTAGGTACCCTCTTTCCTACAGGTTTACATTTCTGGACACTGGCCCTGGGATTGATTATGACACTAATCTAAGATACACTAGTAGCCTACCTAAAGTGAGTGTTGAGGAGCACCGGGTGTCACTGCACACCAGCTCCACACCACGCACGCACATAACCTGAGCTAGGTCAGGACCACCATGGTGGGACCTTTGTGCTGGGAAAGAAGAGCAAGTGGGACCCTGCACTACAGTAGGATTTTGACTTTCCTGGATGATCATGACCCCAAGAAGGGTTTCCCTGGGTAAAATATCTCAAAGAGGGAAAAAAAGGAAGGTTACTTCTTCCTAACCTTGGCACTGACCTTGGAGCTAGATTTGTCTGTAATTGTCTCATGATCCACATTGGCCTCACCTCTAGAAAGTTTAATCTAGGAAAGTTGTAGGATAAATGGGTGAGGGGTTGTAAGATACAATCCTGAAGAACTAGGGTGGCCACCTTCAGTTCATCTCCACAGACAGTGAGGAGGCCCCGAGCAACAAAATGACTTAAGGCAAGTCAGACACTACAAAGCATATTTGATCCCAAAATCTCTGCTTCCCAAAACACCAATGACGTGACACTGAGGTGACCCACAGACAAAAGCCAAGTCTTGACGTAGTGCCAGTGGCCCACGTTGAGACTCTAGTAGTACTCCATCCCAAGCTTGTCTGTGGGACACTGCTATTACCCAGCACAGGAATCTCAAATGTTCTGAACAAACCAGAGAGATCAAATCCATCCAGGGACATCTTGAGCTTGGAAGGAGCGGAAGTGGGTGGCAAAGAATGTGCCCAGAGCAGACACCAAGTAGGGCACCTTCATTCAGAGAGTCATGCTGGATACTTGGAATGTACACAAGATGTTCTCAGTTGATCTACTGCCAACAAATGCATGTAGCATTTGCCCAGTTTATGTCCCTCAGATCCAATTCTGTCTTCAGAAGGTTATCATATTTGCATCAGAGAAAAATAGAGAAGGCCATTGAGGCTAAAGGAAGAATGCAAGATGACACATCAAGAGACCTGTGTCAGAAAACAGTAATAAACACAACTGGCTGCTGGCAGAGTTATTTGTAGTGTTGTGGCCTCAGATGGCATCTCTGTGTCTCCTTTGTCTCCTTTCTAGAAATACATGTAGAGGTAGTGCCCCCTTTCTTCTATCCATCTATCTATTCATCCATCCACATACCCAGCTATCTGTCTCTCCATCTAGCTTGCTTTCCATCTAGGCTAACCTGAGTCACTTAGATAATGTCATTTTTTTTTTTTTAAATCCAAAAGGGAATGGGAGATAGCTCACTGATAGAGCACCCTCCCTCCACTCCATCCAATTCATCTGTTTATCTCTTCACTCATCCATCCACCATCCATCTCTTCATTAATCTACTCACCTAACTATAACCCTTCCTCTACCCACTTATGCATCTATCCATCTCTCTGTTTATCCATCTATCCAACTCGCATGGAGAACCTACTTTGTGTGAGCAGCACGCCAAGTCAAGGAAATACAGAGAAAGGGAGGGTAGTGGCCTGGTGTCTGGTACCCCAAGTAGCCAGAGGTCATAGAGCCGACAGGTATGAAAACTAGCAACTGGTGCCTGACCTTACAGTACAGATGAGGAGCACAGGCCAGGGAGAAAGTGACAAAGAGGAGCAGTTGGAGGAGATGGACACCAGGCTTCTGAGTTAGGGTTAGTCCCACTGCAGGTAGTATTAACAAGGTGCCCCTTATAAAAAGTGACAATAAACAACACCACACCACACCACATGAAGTCTGAGGCACTCTGAGATCCCTTGGGCTGCTTGCTGATGTCCACATCTGTGTGCAGCATGGGCCCTCTGTCCCCGCTAAACTCCCACAGGCTCCCTGAGATGTTGTGTGCCTGCCAAACAGCACCTTAGTTTCAGCTTCTGGCAAAAGCACATACTTGCTTGGCCCTTCCTGGTCTAGAACCCTGCGACCCAGGTTCCAGGTAAACCAGCTCCTCCTAGGGCTCTCTACTCACTCATAGACCTCTGACTCTTTGTTGGTCCCAAACCTCCTTTCTCATTTAATTTAGAGATTGCTGGGAGCCAAACAAACACCTTGTGTTTATCCTTGACAATTAATCCTTAGCGATTAACAATGGAATTTAATATCACAGACACAGCAGCAGCCTGTTGCTGCCCTTTGGGTATCACAACACTTCTGTGGGATCCTCACTCTACCCCACGGAGGAGAAATGTCCCGTTCTACCCTGCCACCCAGCACATAGGAGGGCCTCATACCCTGTTACTAAGCTGACAAATGAGATTCTTGTTCTGGAAAACAGGCCCAGGAAGGTGGAGGTGAGCATATAGGCGTAGCACTTTGCCCAATGCCTGGCCCTGAAAAAATTAATAATACCGATTTCTTACTATATCCTACAAACTGTTCAAAGGATTTCACATGGGTTATCTTTATCACTCACACCAACCCTGTGTGGTAAGTACCACCACCATCCTCGGGTTATAATTGAAGCTCAGAGAGGTTAAGTAACATGCCCTACACTGAGTGGTTTAGCAGGAGTACAAAAACACATAGTTTAGCCTAATGTTTCCAACTCAAAGCAGGGACTGGGGCCTCACTTTCCATCACCACTGCTGTTGGACAGTCCCGCATCCTTGTCCGCTAGCCTCTGGTTTCCAACTGGGACAGCACATCTTCTCAAATGTAGATTCTTGTGCTGTAGGGCAGCATGGGATCTAAGATTGTATTTCTAACAAGCTCTAACTGCTGGTTCTAGGTGAGGCCTTCAGGAGCCTCCCTTCCTGTTGTTCTCCAGCAGTAACAGAGTCCTGAAGCCTGCATCCTGCGACTCCTCAGCATCCTGCCAGACCTCTGCTGAGGAGTGTTTCTCCGCACTTCCCTAGCCCAGCCCCTGGCCATCCAGCGTCTAGACGCTCATGGGGGTAATGTTCACCTAGACCGAATTCTACCTGGCTCTGTATTTGCCTCAATTCTACATCCAGGATGAAAAGAGAGTCTCCACTCAGCCTGGCTTCCACTCTTTTCTAGGAGATCTGTAATGGTGAGGAACATTTTCAAAACAAGGTTGGAGGAGGGCATTGCCAGAAAGTGCCACATGGGTTCAACGGTATCCAGAGCTATGCTATGCATGGCTAGCACTGCCTGGAGACCAGGGGCTGGTACAAGCAGATGCTTAACAGCACTGATGATGAAAAAAAAAAAAGCCAGGACTACTACCACCCAGATGGAAGCAGACACAGACAGGATGGATGGATAGGAGAGTAGAGAGTTGGGTGCAAGAGACTGGTATATGCCCCCATCCCATGTGAAGTGTGGATGGGCCTCAGGAAACTGGTTATCATGGAAGTAGGGAGAAATAGCTGGGGACGGCACATGGGAGGCTAATGAAGACATTTGTGGGGGTAATATGTGTTACGTTCATTTAGTAAAAAATTCATTGCATTTGAGGTCCCCATATTTTTCTGTACATATGTTAGACTTCATTTTTAAAAACTCAAGCAAAACAAAACAAAACACCTAGCTGGGAAGCAAAATCTAAACTAGGGCCAGCTAGCAAGTAATTCCACTCCAGGATCCTTTCTCTGTTCCAGGACAGAGCTAGCAGAGCAGGCGATCATCTGGATGCGGACAGCCCTGCTTGCCAGGGTCTAGCCATCAGATAGCATCAGCACCGACAGCCTTGTACTTCCCAAGACACCCCAAAGTGTCCCCCTGGAAAGGTCTTTTCCTTCCCCAACTGGGTTTCCAAGATGCTGTCTAGCTGCCTTTTGTGCAATGCAGATTTAGCACGGACAGTCAGAGTGCCTGGACCTGAGTCTCAGAGGCATCTCTGATTGGTGGGAGACAGTGGGCAAATGCCCAACTCTCTTTGAGCCTCAGTGTGGGCATCTAGACAATGGGGATAGTTATTGCACCTTCTCCCAGGCTTACTCCAAGGAGGGCATGATGTGTAGTTCTCTGAAGAGGCCTGTGTGGTCAGCACAGTTATTTTATTATGCTGTAGAAGTGTAGTCTCATTACCATCATCTGGTATTGAGCATATGTTATGTTTTTTGATAGAGATATTTGGAACAGGTCAGGAGTCATGAGCCTGGGACCTGGGCTTCATGACAGGCCGTCCCCAACTGGTTCTGTGGCTAAGGGACAGCACCTTGGCAAGATGCTTCTCTGCCCCAGCACAGGGACTGGGAAGGGACTGTGTGGAGGCCCCTGGGAAGTACTATGAACCATTATGAGAGGAGCGGTCTCCTCAGAACCGAGTCACACCCCTCACTACTGTCAGGGGAACCATCTGGAGTCCATGCCTGACTATGTTCTTCTACCCATTATGTGTATGCTACTGGCAACCTGGGCTGCTGCTGGCTACTCCTACCACAGAAGCCTCAGGGGTTGCCCAACCCAGAGAGTCTGCTCCTCTTCCAGACCTTCACAGAAAGCTGCTCTCATGGCTTGGGATGGCTCCCTCCACCCTGCTCCTCACTCAACAAACTGCTGTTCGGGCTTTGGGGCTCAGCTGAAACCCGCAGTGTTCCACAGAGGCTCTCAGGAAGCCCCTGGCCTCTTCCTGCTCTGGGCTCCCAATCATATCTAATAGCACAGAGGTAAAATAGGTGATTTTTCCAAGCATGTCCCAAGTATAACTAATAAGCAGTGATGAACGGGACAGATCAGTCTGTCAATCAATCTACTCCATATGCCCAGGGGTTTGCTGTCTCCATCAACACGCCCTGGGATCTCTATTCTCTGTCGTTGTGTGAGTCTGCATGGCAGTCCACATGCCCACCACAGATAGTCACTGCTGTGGCCTGGCTTCAGATTCTCCCCTGACCTGCATGCCTCTCTGTCCCCCTAAGGTGACTTGATTTGATTTAGCCCCTAAACCCTAAAAGCAAGTTTCTTTACATCTCTACTCCATGCAATCCTGCCTGAAACCATTGACAGATCCGCATCTCACAGTCTGGTGAGTTCCATGGCCTGGCTGCTCAGGGGCCATTCAAACAATGAAAATTCACGCTCCTGGCTCTGTCCCTTATGTTCATATGTCTCATATGAACCATAAACATAACACTAAATTTTTCAGAGCTAGGGTTGCAGATAATTTTGGGAAAACCTATCCTACTTAGAAGTAAATACACAGATGACTGGTTAGACTGCTAAGTCATACAAGGCACCAAGGCCTGGTACTTCTCCACATGACAGATCACATGGGCCCCCTACCAGCTCCTGTAGGTCACCTGGAGAAAACTGACTCATCCACTGTGGTATGTGAAGCATATAATGCTTGGTGGAGTCAAGTTCAACATGCTCCTGGAGCCTTGTCCTGGGGTCCAGGTACCACCCCCACCATGTTTTGAAGTTCAAGATGATCAGAGGCAGGAGGATTAAGCAAGGGCCATTTGCCAGAGAAATGACCCTTCAGAGAGGAGAGGAGGGGAGGGGAGGGGAGGCAAAGGTAGACAAGGAGAGGAGAAGAGAGGAGAGGGAAAGAGAGGAACTCCACTACTCCCCTGTTAGGATAGGTTTCTTCCCATAAAGCTCATAGCATACTGCATATCCCAAGAATCAAGAATTCAGACCTACCATACTGTCTTAGTTAGGGTTTTACTGCTGTGAACAGATACCATGACCAAGACAACTCTTATAAGGACAACATTTAATTGAGGCTGGCTTACAGGTTCAGAGGTTCAGTCTATTATCACCAAGGCAGAACACAGCAGCATCTAGGCAGGCATAGTGCAGGAGGAGTTGAGAGGCCTGCATCTTCATCTGAAGGCTACTAGCAGAATACTGGCTCTCAGGCAGCCAGGATGAGGATCTTATATCCCACACCCACAGTGGCACACCTATTCCATCAGAGCCACACCTTATAATAGTGCCACTCCCTGGGCTGAGCACATACAAACCATCACACATACGACTTACAAACTCTGTGGCCATTTAGCCTCTCTGACTTAATTGCCTCCTATACAATTTGGAAATGATAATATTTAAATTGCCAATGTTTATGAAAGAACACCTGGCACTTAGTAGGTAGCTCAAATGTCCTTGTGCCTTGGAACACAATAATGGAAAGCTTGCCATCCCACGTCACAAGGACAGTGAGCCACCTGTCTTCCCTATAACAACTCCATCCCTTGGTCCTCATGAAGTGAGACTGGTTCCTCCTTAAACATTGGAAGAAGGTATGGAAGGAAAAGAGAAGGAAACAAGCATTCTCTCCAATTCTTCTCACCTCTGATCACTCAGTTGGGCTACATCATTATTTCCCATAAGACTTGATTCTCCTTGGTTGCCTCCTGTGGAACACTCTGGTGAGGGGTCCCAGCCCTCTCTGGTCTGAAGCTCACTGAAGCTATGAATTGGCAGGAGCCGGGACTGTTCCTTGCAGCCCAGGTGAGCTGGTACCTAGAGCTAGGACCTAAGTGCCTTGCTGATTCAAAGTCGGGACAATCAGTCACGGAGAGGACCGAGAAGAGTCTGCATCTCATGCTCTTTCTCTTTGTACCTCAAGCAGGGCTAGCTAACTCCCGAAGTATCAAGATCTTGTTGGGGCCCACCAAACCATCCCAGGACGGATCTGTCCTGTGTAGAGGAACAGGCTCTCCAGACCAGAGCTAGGAAGCTGAGGTCCCATGGCCCTCACCACACAAACACACACACACACACACACACACACACACACACACACACACCTTGTTGGCCCTGCTGAACTCCAAGGGAGGGGTCTTGGGTCTTCCTCTACTATTCCATTTCAGATGGAATACTTGCTCTCACAGTGGACCACTGTGGCTAGATGGGGAAAGTAGAGGCTCAGAGCTAAGCACTGGCTTCTCTGTCTCGTGTTCCCTGGAGGCTGGTCTTGTCTGGGCCGGATCCAGTGTGAAGAGGGATGAGAGTGTGGAGACATGCTGAACGCAGACACTGCGGAGGAACTGTCTCCCCAGGTAAATATATTACACCCAAACAAACAATCTGCAGCCTGCCTCTCCCACTCAGTGTGTGTGTTTGTGTGTGTGCACGCACGAGCACGTGTGTGTGTTCCCCCAGAAGCAGCTATGTCTCCCTGAGGGAGGCAGGCCTTGTATGAGTGCCTGAGTCTGGGCCAGGGTCAGGTAAGGGTACATGACTTGGCTCTGCCACACCCCTGGAGGTCTGAGTAAATGACTAAATAAGAACTTTCCCAGTAGTCTTTGGGAAGGGCAGGATGGGAGGTCTGCTGACCTCCCTTTGGACCAAGACCGTCTGCTTGGGATAAAATGGTACGAGGTCTGGATCCCTGGCAAGATGCTGAGGCCCAGAGCAGGAATGAGCCCAGCATGCAGTGGGGATTCCTAATGGGCTAGAACCTAGCCCAGTGGGGCTAAGCTAGCTCCTCTGGAAGTATACAGTGTACAAAGCCTAAAGCTCAGGGTGGAGGGGGCCCTTGGACAGCAAGGAGAGCCACAGCGAAATCCCAAATACCCAGAAACAGGGGGCGTCAGAATAGACAACCTTGGGGGGTGTCCTATAAATGTAAGCATGGTAGTTGTGATTACAGTTGCTACCCTCACTCCATGGGACCCTAATTAGAGAGGAACCATGGAAGTGGGAGAATAGAGAGCCTCCATCATCAGTAACAGGGATGTCTGGATTTGATAGGGTTGATCAGAGGCATCCACCACCCCCATGGGCCCCATGACCATTCTGAGCTTGGCAGGGGTCAAAATATTGGTAAACAGTTATTTATAGCTGAGACAGAATAATTCTCTGGCTGGGAGCAGAAGGAGTACTCAGAGGTTCCCGTGCTCAAGCACTTTGCTATCCCTCCTTCTATGGCTACATACATCAAATTTCCTAGGATCAGCAGGTGAACAGGTCGGTAAAACACTGGTATCTTTTCCGGGCCTGGGGAAGGACAGGTTAGGAGATGGTTTGTCCTTTAGCTGTATGGGAAGAAGGCTGACTCTCCACCAGAACAGTGACTTAGGAAGGTGACAACACTGGAAAGACTTGTCATAGCTTGAGATGAGGGAGCAGGGAAGGTGGTACCTGCAGCACATCTGTCAGGCAGAGGAGGGGTGGATGGTGCTAATAAATATGCATGAAGTGTCTATAGGGCGTGTCTACTCTGCCAAAAGCAAGGGCTGCGGTTTGCACGCCAGCCTTCCCCAGGGGTGGGTGAGGCACGTGTGAAAGAAACTGAGTGAAGTCCTGTTGCTCGTTATCACTAACCCTAATGACCCCACCCCTCACCTCTATGATGCTTCCAAGAGAAAACTCTTGGTCTGAGAGGGAAGAGACTAGTTTGGTGAGATGGCACAGCCAAGGGCTACCTCAAATGGTCAACAGTATCGCGTTGTTTATGGAAACCCTGATTAGCATCCTAGATCAGTCAGACTTGCAGTCGAACTGGCCGTTGGCAGCCCTTAACCCTCTGAGAGCTTATATTCCAGGAACTAGACTAGGCATAGAGAGAGGGAGGGGCCTTAGGTCATCCTGCACTAGCTGGGCACCTGAGCTGTCTCCTCCTTGCCCTTTGGTCAGGGATTCCTGACCCAGGCTTTTAGGGGTTTTCTAGAGCATCTAGGGGGCAGCCAGAAGCAGAGCAGGGGTAGGAGCTGCCTAAGCATGCGTGTTTGTGTGTGTTTGTGTGTGCGCAGGCGTGTTGTTGGCACGGACGTGACTCTGCATTCTCTGGGCTCGTAATGAGTCCTCATTGCAATGGGTTTGATGGAATAATTATATTCTGGAAAAAACTGCAGGAAACTGCGTTCCACTTCTTAAAGGGCAGGATCATCAAACATTTGTGTTACATTATTTGCAGTCACACCTTCTGCTGCATCTGCTCCCTTAAAAAAAAAATCTCCAACTCCAATCTGATCTGAATATATAAATCTGAATTATCACAGCAAAGGCGATACGCTCACACCTTTTTTCTTTTTCTTTTTTTTTTATCTGTTGCCATGGTGATTAGATAAAATTCACGCCAAGTCTCCAGGGAAGGATGGAATTATTTCAGACAGTTTCTCACCCCTTTCCAGCTACTTCTCTCTGTAACAAGCCTGGGCACCATCTCTGGGCTTGGGCAGAGAGTCAGGCAAGGGAAGAAGACAGTGATTCATGGGGAAGCTTTGGTCAAGTTAAAAGAAAGTGTGTATCTTTCTGAGACACTTCTGGTGCCCAGCCAGGCCCTAAGCCACAGAGCCAGCTGTGTGTCCTCAAACCTACTACCTCTGTGGTCCCGGAAGCCACCTGAGAGGAAAATCAGAGGTTCAGTGTGTGAGACATCAGTGCCCTTGTGCAAGGTCAAGGCAATAAGAGGCTCAGAAGTTGGCCTTGACCCTTTGGTTTTCTCTCTCCCAAGTGGAAGTCACCACACAAGGGGATTTTCCTCAGAAAGTGAGAGACTACTCGCCTCCCAGCAAGAGGCCTGCGTCTCTCACTGACTATCCACTGGAGTCTCTGCAGGCTGAGAGTCTCAAAGGGGCTAATTATCGATGGATGTGATTTGTTAGCAGGTTTTATGGAAAGGACTTTATTGACCTAATTGTTATGTTAGCACCCTGAACTCTGTATGCGTGATTTTAGAGAAAGGGATCTCTGTGCTTAGCGTAAGCCTTCCCATTTTTATCCAAAGTCCTGGTTCCTGGGTTCAGGAGATGAAAGCCTCAGGGAACCAAGAGCAAGGTCTGAAAAAGCTGCTGCTCATTATTGAAGCCATTGCTGAGCGAGAGGGACAGCTTCGTCAGCCAAAACCTGCAGGGTGGGACAATAATCTGTATTTATTTACTTCGGTGGCTTGCACATTAGGGTCTCATTAACTGTCCCACAGATACAGAGGGAAAGGAGGGGGCATGTCACTTCAAACGTATCTCAACACATTTTACCAGATGAGACTTAGGAGAACTCTGGAAGCAGGGGAGCACAGTGGTCCTGTCAGGTGCTCAGCCCAGCACACTTCCAGGTCAGCACACCTAGAAGAAAGGGCAGGTTGCTAAGGCAAGGAGGAGGTGTTTGGGAACATCACTCGGCTGGAGGGCATCTCTTTGGGTAGCTGGTTAGGTGACCCCTGACTGGAAAAGGATGAGGTCTGGTGGTCAGGAAAGGGTAGTTTGTCATGGAGACTGTGTTCTCTGCTGAATGACGCCCTTCATTCACTCTCAGGAACTCTCCTCCGATTCAGAAAATGCTGGAGGAGGAGACACCTACATCCATCATCACCAGAAAATGTCACCAGTTCTATTGTCAGGACTCAAGGGCTTGGGCTTATGGTGAAGCCAGGACAGTTGGGATGACTGGTCAGGCCTTTCCCGTGTTTACCAGGAACCCAATGACCTTTGTAAGAATGAGTTTCTGACCTCCTGCCAGTGCTCCACATCTATCCCAGGAGAGCTACAGTCCAAGATAGTGGCAGGGATTGGAATACAGAAAGACATGGTGGCATGGTCGTGGGAGTCAGGCAGACCTAGCTTCCTATCCTGCCCAAGCCACTTTAGGAGATCATGACCTGAGGCAACTAACTTCTCTAAACTTCTGTAACACACAATGGGAATTCATTAAAAAGCTACCACAAAGGGTTAGCACTGGAGTGGAACGATAGGAGGTTTCTGAAGTACTCAAACATTGTGGGAAGACCGAAGGAAACAGTAAGTGGTACCCAGACCAAGGGGACTAGGTAAGAGATTCTCCTGTTAGCATCCCCGTGTGCTGAAAAGAGTCCAGAAGACCCACATTCAGATTCTCCTCTGTCATTTGTCACCGCTGTGTTTTTAGGCATGTCACTTTGCCTCAGAGCTTTAATCTTCATTTATAAAACGAGTCTGCTCTGTTATTAACTTGTGTGATAAGTGTTATTATTCTCGATTTTCAGAAGAAGGCTTTGAGAACTTGAGCGGGAGAAGTTGCACAAAGCTACATCTCCATGGGTGATGAAGGATTCTGACCCACAAGCCACATCTTCCTGCCTTGGCCACACCAGGGATATGGGAGGCCAAGTATATAGACTTGGTTGGTACATAGCTCAGTTGCCATGATCCAACTAGGTTTCCAAGAATTGCTTTGCATTGGCATCTGACACCTCTGACTTAGGTAGCCTGACCCTGGCATGCAGATTTTGCTCATTCTGCATGACAACACACCGGAGACAAGAGGTCAGAGAGATTGCTGTAGAAACCATGGCTATCTAAGCACAAAATATGTGAGTCTGGACTGGATTGTCCTCAAAGCACCTTCTCCATTTTAAGCATCCATACTTCTGGGATACAGTCTCTAGGGACAAGATGGTACAGGCACCTTTTGCAAAGGTTAGGCTTTACATAAGGACACATAAAAAGGTGACATCAAAGAGTAAAATGAGTCCTCTTAGGCAGTCAAGAACAGAACCTGGGGTCCTTCCCCTTTAAGAGGAGCAGAACTTCTGACTTCTGGTTCAGGGCTCTGTAAGGCTGTGAGGGGGAGGGGTAGACAAGCCCCCAGAGTCTAGAGATTCAAAGATACCCTGTCCCCACCCCCCATGAGATGCAGAAGCTCCTAATTGGAGCTATGCACTCACCCAGCACCGATTGCTCCATGATGTGCCTTTCAGAGGCGGGTGCAGGAGGCAGGCCTTCATTAAATCCGACACCAGGGAATTAATTCAACTCCCTGCCATCACTCTGTCTCTGTCACCCTTTCCCCCTCGACAGCCCTGGCTCCTTGATCTTCCATACCTTCATGTCGAGAGAGTTCTGCTGGAGAAAGGAAACCACCCCAACTGTCACCTGAACTACGACTATATCCAGAGCCAGGATGGGACCCACGCTGAGAAGGCACAGGCTGAAAGTGACAGGGGTGGGGGCAGAGAGACATAGACATGGTGGCTGAGAGAAGTACCACAGCATGGGGATGCTTCACTCCAGCAGCAGAAGGGAGGATGTGAGTTGATGATGAGAGTTTACTGCCTCACCCTAGCTGCCCTCCAAACATTGACTCTATAATTCAAATCTCTTTGGAAAAGAGTCATGTGGAAGAGAAGGCAGAAAAAGGAGAGGAATGGGCTTCCTGGAAGCTATCCAAACCATCCATCCTTCAGTATCATAGTACCTACTAGTCAACTACTAGATTGACCCTCTCACCTACCTACCACCCTGCAGTCTCCTGGCCCAAACAATGGACCAAGGTCCCTCAGCCAGGATGAGTGAGGGCGGGACCTGGGACAAGTAGGACCCCATGAGCCATGAGATCTCTAGTTGTTGTCAGTCTTTGTTTGATCCAATATGGCAATTAATGTTGTCTTTGCTTGTGTGGAGAGTACAGAAGGCTGGGAGACATTGACCAAGGGCATCATGTCTGAAGGAGCTGAACTTTTGAAACACCCAGTACTTCTACCAGAAGTTCTTGGACACCTGTCCCTGGGTGACACAAGAATGGTAACTTTTCACCTGACCTCCCTGCCCCAAAATAGCCCAGGACTTTGAAGGAGGAGCCCACTCCTATAAAACCAAAGTAGAGAATGTAGACTATATGCATAGTAATTTATAATAAAATGGGTAAGATGGGTCTAGGAAGAACTCTCCAGAAAGAACCAGGTAGAGTCCTCAGGGAAACAAGACAGACTGGTCCAAGAAACGACAGCCATGAAATAAGAACTTGTTACCACAGTCACGTTTAATGTGAGAGCCGTATGAGGCAATCAGCCTGCTCAGAGGAGCCTGACCCAGAACCTAAGTCCACCTTGTCCCTGCTTCCTTGTTGAGGGTCCTCCCCCAGACTCCCTTCTTCCGGAAGATCCCCCCGATAGAAAATTCCTCTTGAATAAAATCAAATTACAAATTCAAGTTAGAAACAGATTAGAAGCTGGCAATCTTGGCTTCCTGGGGACAGGCAGACATCTTCACAAGGTTGTTGGGCATTTAGAAGAACACAAAGTTAGGATTCGAGCCAGCTGATGTAGCTCGGAAGTGAGCAAAGGGCATCCTGTTGCTATCTAGGTTATAGAAAGCTGCTATTCTGGCTTTGGAAATAAGAGCATGGAGAGCTTTAGGGAAAGAGCCCAGAGCTGTTCAGGACCAGTGATGAGAAGGAGCCAACTCCATGAAGTAGCTTAGAAAGAGACAGGGCATACTGGTGAGCGATGCACCAGCCCCTCTGCTAGGTCCATTTCCAGTGGGAACCTTACTCCCGCAGGCCTGGGTTTCTGAAAAGATGTAACAAACCTAAGCATGTCCAGAACTAAGAGCCAGAATGGGAGAAAATCCTGCCAAGTGATAGAGAGGATCAGAACAGAAATGGGGTGCCATTACAAGGAGAACACTAGGGTGGGGTACAGGAGAGGACGGGAGCTATCTGCCAGTCACTGATAGGCCTCCTGGATGGGCAGGGGCAGGAGGGCTCAAAGGTAGAAGGCCTAGAAAACAGATTCTAGATTTTAGTTCATGCTAAGAACTTTATAAAAGAGGGGCTTTCAGATGAAGCTGGGAATGCCCACTGTGTGCAAGAGAGTCACACCTAAAGACAGTGTGAAGACCATGTTCCAGCTCTCACACCCTTCACAGCTTTCCTTAATATACACTTGAGAATTTTATACCACTATAAGCCAGAAACCAAAGATCACTCAACTCCCTAGAAATACCAGGACAGTCAGTAACAAGCTTCCAGTACTCTCTAGATATCACACACATACACACACACACACTTACACACACACACACACACACACACACATACACACACATGCATGCACACACTGATAACACCACTAATTCTGCCCCCTTTGTCAATATGATGAGATAGCCCAGTTTCAGAGGGTCTCAGCATGAGTCTACTCTGGAGGATGAGGCCAAAGCCCTTATCCTATAATATAAAAAGGTGCTTTCTTTTAATATTTTTTTGTTTTGAGACAAGCTTACTATGCATCCCATGCTGACCTCAAACTTAAGATTTTCCTGCTTTGGTTCCCCCAAGTACTGGGATTATAGTCATACATCACCATGTCCCGTTAGCAGGGTGCTTCTTGAAACTTGCGTCCCAGGTCCAATCAAGGCTGCAAAGGGCATCTTTATGCATCAGCCAAGGGACTAGGGTCAGTGATTTTTCAAGGCTTCTTCTAAGCCTCGCAAAGCAGGTTTACCATCTGTATGTACCACCCAGGAACTGGGTGAGGGGAGCAGAAATGGAGGAAGAGACAGAAGCAATCCCTGTTCCAGGGCAAACTGTAATAAAGGTAGGTGCCTCTAGGAGCTAAAGCAAGACACCAGCTGGCAGTCCCTGTGGGCCTCTACCTGGGAGACCCTCAGCTTCCCAGATCCCAGGGCAGGCTCTAGGGACACTGAGGGTGGGACAGGAGATCACTTTCCCCTCTCTGGTTTCTCTGTGTGTAACGTGATCTGGAAACTGGGAGCAGCCTATCCAAGGGGTTAATTATGAGTGTATCTCCCTGCCTCTCATCTCCAAACCACTTTCCCTTGCCCAGATGGTCACTCAGCAGTTTATGTGCAACTGTTGATCACCTGTTCCCAGGACAAAGGGCTGCTAAGACCCTCCCAGGCTCCTGGCTTTGGGAAAGCAGAGACTGCCAGGCCATGCAACCCATCTCTCCTCCCAGTGTTCTTCATTTTCAGTGGCCTCACGCTGGGTCTCCAGGCTCTCGTTAAACAGAGAAACAGATTATGGCGGGTCCCACAGCAGATACATTTCTTCTCCACTCATATTTATACCACGTTTATTGTTGTTATTTAACAACTAATGCACACCAACTGTCCCCAAAGTGGCTCTGGAAGAGGAGTTAGGAAACAAGTGTCCACAGGACAGAGCTGGGCAGCTGGTGTGTGCACCGGCCTCCCCTGTAAGGCCACCTCTCCTCACATGCCCCAGGATCAGAGAGAGCCAGAGCTCATGTCAGCCTTCTATAACCTTGTACCCTGCCATAAAATAAATAGCCTTTGTTATGAAATATAACGAGCACGTTAAAAAATAAGAGCGTTAAAAAATATTTACTTTACATAAATAAAGTTAAAAAAATGTCCTGTGGTTGTTTGTTTCGTTTTTTTTTTTGGCTCTGTTTTTCTTCAGATCATTTTTAGAATAAACCATTTAGGAAATAAGACATTCTAAAAGGCTGTCGTGTTTCTGAGCCGTCCGTCCCCTCTGCCTCAGAGGTAAGTGTCACTCTGAGTATGGTGTTTGTAGTCCTATACACGTTGTAATGTTGTTGCTGCATATGTGTATACCCAGAAACACTACAGAGGACTGGCTAGCATGTTTTCAAACTTTATACAAATGGCACCACGCTGCTTTCCTGCTTCAGTAATCTGCTCTCCGCCCACCCCTCTCCCTGGACCCCTCTCCCCACTTGCCATTCTCCCTGCAACATGTCCAGGCTAGTGTGTAAAGTTCTGGATTATTTGCTCCCCCTGCAACATTCGTTGTATAGACTGAGCAGACCGCATTTATCCACACTGGTTTCCAATGTCTTTTCTGTCATCAGCATGGCTATAGCTGCTATGCCCATCAAGTGTCCTTGTGACCATTGTGTGAGGATTTCTTAACATACACATTGGAGCATGTCTCTTAATTTGTCTGTTTCCCTGTTGCAGGGCCCCAACCTGTCACCACACCCCCAACAACCAGCGTGACTTGTTGGACTTTATTGAACTCCATGGAATAAGAAGGGACAGAAGGGCTTCCCCTTAAAGAAACATGCACAGAAAGGCCATGTCCTTGTTTAGAGAGGAAGTGGAAACTAGACCTTCAGTATGCTTCCTACTGGCTTAGAGGCCAATATATTCAGAGACAGCACATGATAGAAGAAACTATGCAGAGGAGTGGGGATGAGGAAGAAGGATCTAGAGAGGTCACCTGGTCCCCAGTGTGAGCTCTTATGCTAGTCCAAGTCTTCACACTGCAGACCCCAACCTGTGCATGCTCAGACTGAGGCCTGAGAGCTGGACATCTAACCCATAGACTGAAGCTCAATAGCAGCCTGGGGACTAGTGTCCAGATCTAAGGCTGACTGCTTGAAGTCTTCTCTTCACTCACTGCAGATGGTCGGAGATCACTGCAGATATGGAGGATCGTGGAGCTGAGAACCAGGTGGCCCCAGTGGGATGCCTTGTGAGAGGAAAGCCTTCAGGAAATAGGCCCCAAGAGGATGAAGTTGGTGCCTTAGTATGTGCACTGGCCCCTCACTTTCTTTCTCAGTGTGTGCACTGGCCCCTCCCCTTCTTTCTCAGTGTGTGCACTGGCCTCACCCCTTCTTTAAATATTCAGTTAGTTTGCATAAAGCAGTTCTTACCAGGGCAAGTGTTGTGTGCTTTGTGATATCCTCAAATCCCATGATTCTGAAGCTCTTGGTCTCCCACCCTCTCACTACTCCCAATGTCAGGAAAAGCATTTCCCCAAGCCTCAGATTTACCCATCTAAAAAGTAAAAAATACCAAATGAGATCAGACCAGACAACCTGAAAGGGGCTTAAGATAGTGAGCTCAGTCAGTACAAAGGATTGTTTTCTTTAGCCAGTCATGATGCACAGGTTGGCCAAGCACATCCACATTAGTAGTGGGCTCCCACCATAAGGAAACAGATGAGAAGTTCTGGGAAACATAAGGTCGCACCTAAACCGGTAGAGGGTCTCACTCCAGCATAGAAGCTGCCCCTAGAGCCCACCCCTTTCAGGGAGCTAGAGAGAAGTACAGGAGTTGCCAGGCCTTCACGTGCTCATCTGTAAATGAAGGGAGTGACTTCTATGTTCCACAAACTCAGTGAAGGAATCAAAATTAATGCTTACCAATGCATGGCATAGACTTGTAAGAGCACAATAAAACCTAGCTTATTACCAAAAGTTAAGTGACTTGACACCAAATCTTTTAGATTTTGGAATATTTGCATATATATTTTATATATATGTGTGTGTGTGCATGTGTGTGTGTGTGTGTGTGTGTGTGTGTGAGAGAGAGAGAGAGAGAGAGAGAGAGAGAGAGAGAGAGAAAGAGACAGAGAGAGACAGAGAGAGACAGAGAGACAGAGAGGAATATCTCCAGGATGAGACCCAAGTCTAAATATTAAAATCACTTCCATTTTCAAGCACACCTTGTGACCATAACCTGAAGGTAATCTCACACAGTATTTTTAGTGTGACTGTATTGTGCTGAAATCCATAAAGGAGAGAGCAGGTGTGTAGTTTTCTATTTGTGAGATCATGTTGATTGTTGTTCAGCTATTTCCTCAGAGCTGACCGTTCCTTCCTTAGACACAGGAAACCAAGGGAAGCTCTGAAAACCTATGTGGTTCAGGGAGTTCAGAAAGCAAAAAGACTCATAGGAGATCCCATAAGCAGTGAATGCCTCCTATGGAGAGGAGAGTCTTTAGTGGAGCTGCCTACAAGTTGTGCCAGAAGCTTTGGGGATGTAACTTTTTTTTTTTGAGTCCTCACCAATGTTGGGATAGCTTTTGGGTGACACAACTTGGCTTTGAGTCACTATCCTCCTGTAGGCAACCTCATAAACTCATTGGTTCTTCAGACTTGGGTGAGATCATCTCTCAGTCTGTCACCGGTCAAGTGAACAGACATTTGCTCATGTCTTCCCAGGAAAAATCACCCAACATTGCTGCTCAAGACTCTTCAGATCTGGGGATTTCAGAGTTCTAATTTTTTGATTAGGAGTGCATCAGGTTATGGGACCAAGAAAGGGACTGGAGCATGATGGCAATGGGGCCTGTAGAAGAAATGTGAATCCATGTCCCACCTCCATAAGGATGCTTAGCAATAATCTCTGGGAAATTCAAAAGCATATATGGACTCCAGGACCTGAGACTGAGGACCATCTCCCTTTCCCAGGGAACAACACTGAACATCCCCACATAACTCATAATCTTCAGTGGCTCCCATTGCCTTTTAATGATACATGGCTCATGTAGCATCGATCACACTCAACTTTGATCTCTCCTGAGCTCCAGTGAAGACTAACTGTTCCTTAAGCATGAGCCATACTCTATAGCTCCCCAGGAGCTGACTCCTTTGGTCTCCTTTACCCGGAACCCAAATGCCAATGAGAACCACACAGGGCCTTTAACAAGCAGAGGCTTGCCCCAAGTTATCACCATTTAATAATGATGATGTTGATGATGATGACAATGATGATGTGTGTGTGCATGTGTGCATGTGTAGAAACTGGTGTTCTTGAAAGCTTCCCTACTTGACATCCAGTAGGTCTACAACTCCCCTCTACAGAAGATCACCCTCCCCAGTGGATGCATTCTGTAGGATTCTTGGAAAAGGTGCTTTGTCTAAGCACTAGAGATGCCCCTAACTCTGGACCATCAAAGTTAATGTCACCTACACCTTCATCACACAGTCTTGGGTCAGGGGCACCAGTGTCCTGAGCTCATCTTGTTTATCAGACACTAAGGTCCTCAAAAACAGAATTAGAGCTCCCTACCAACATCCATTCCTCTGTCCTCCCTTCCATGTCTAATAGACCCCATTAAACAATGAGTCAAGGCTATCCATAAAATTCAGGGCATTTAAAAATAAAGGGGATGGGGGGGTGGGAACTGCCTTTTTTGTTTGAGAGAAAAGCCAAGGCCCAGCCTTCACAGTTACCAAAGCATGAGGTGTGCCCTAGGAGGGCTGCTCCAAGATGCCACATGCCATGACGGGAAACCACGGTGTCTCCCTCAGGTCTCTGCTCTGAGAATTTTGCTAGAGTTCTAGGCAGGTGACAAAGTATAAGGCTTTGTGTGTGTGTGAACGCTCACACATACATATTCAATATGAACAAATTATATTGTGCATACTATTTATACACGTGCATACATATCTATTTTAAGTTGAGTTTCTTGGGTGTGTGGGAAGAGGAATTCCCCCACCCCAATCCCTTGGGGTCCTCAAGCAGAGACCCCTGGGAAACACCGTCTGCATAACACAGCCTCTTGTACACAGGAAATGCTCAAAATAAAAAATCCATTTGCTAGCTTAAATAATGAAGTAAAAATTCAGTCAGCTAATAGTTGCCAACATAGGGGAAGGAACTGACTCAATACGGAGCACCACACAGCTCCTATGTCCAGCACACACAACTCCAGGGAGGCCTCTACCAGCAGCTTCCTTAGACGATGCCTTGTAGTGATATGCCGGAACACCTGGAGGCAAGGTCTTTCCCATGCTGCAGTTCACTGAGGAAGATCTCAGCCATGTCCTCTCAGAAGGAAAATGTGTGCTTCAAAGAATCTCAGAGAGCCCACAGGACTGCCAAGCTCACTCTATACCTCATCGGCACCAAAAGACCTGGGCAGACACTGGACACACAGCCCCAGACCCACTCCTGCTCCACCTCCATCCTCGTGGCTCCCCACTTTCACCTGTTTCCTCCTCTTCTGTCACCTTCTAGCTCACCGTGAGATTCTGACAGATTCTACACCCTAAAGGCATGGGTATGAGACAGGACTCTGAGCCCCAAGTCTCTGGGACTTGAAGTGTAAGGGAAGGCCTCAGATGGGAGAGGGATATACGTCCAGCTTAAAGCCCTTAGTGCTGACATTGTACCCCTTCTCTTCTCCACTTCATTACATTCCACCAAGAGGCCAGTTGGCATCAGGGTTGGAGTACAGGCGCCTATGTTTGAACTCTTAGTTTCCTAGCTAGTTGCGCTGTTAAAGCTTGTAGAGCATAGGTAGAGCCTAGCAGGAAGATGGAGATCACCAGGTGGGTATATGGGGGGTATGGATAGGGGTTGGGGTAGGGTCTTTGCGGTTTATAGCCCTGCCCTGCTTCCTGTCTTATCTGTGTTTCCTGCTCTGTGAAGATGTGAGCACTCAGCCTTACGTTCCTGTTGCTACAACCCGGATAAACTCCTGCCAACATGCTCTCTCCTCCGCCATGCCCTCTACCTTCATACTGAAAGCGAACAGAGATGCCTTCTCCCTTAAGTTGCCCTTTACAGATTACAACGAGAAAAGTAATTGCTGGGGAGGGGTGTTGTGGGCAAGGCCTGGCAGGTCTCAGGGCACAGTCAGATGTCAGGTGATCCACCCAAACAGGAGCACATGCCAGGGCGCTTCCTGTCTCTGCCACATTGTCAGTGCATCTTATGCTTGCAAACCTGAAGGTCACACAAGTCCCTGCAAATAGATTCTTGTCCACCTAGATGTTCACACCTCTGGTCACACATGAGTGCTCAGTCTTCGTGATCTAACAGTCTTTGAATCGACAGAGAAATGAAGGCTTGGGGAAGTGGCAGGATGCAGCTGTAGGTCTGCTAAGGGTGTGCTACCAGGAGGTGTTCCACTGGACTCTGGTTTTGAACCCTTCACCCCAGGAACTCTTGAGGCTCTCTCTACCTGAGCACTTGGCCAAGTTTCCTGGGACTCCTGCTGTGGCCCAAGGGATTGGTGCATGTCTGCCTAGCAGTCAGAAGCACCAATGCTCTACATATGGAATATCTATATGTAGAGGGCGTATCTGCATGAAAAAAAATTTGGCATATATATGTAAAATGGATTTTCCCAATACAGAAAAATATACATAATTCCTCAACCTCAAAGCTAGAGAATGCAAAGCTCCGCAAGCCTAAAGGGCTAAAAGGCTTGCCCAGAATCTTATGGAAAGAGGAGTGGAGTCAGATTTGAACCCTGGTCTTTGAACCCTGACTCCCACATTCTTTATACTGCCGCTTCGTCCCATCATAAAGAGACTCCAAGCAAGCCCTACTAGTTTTGGGGTACACAGGAACAGTGACTTCTTCATTCTAGCCACTGTATGGCTAGGCAGCACAGAACACTCTTCCCCTTTAAATCACCCCTTCCCCCACCAGACCAGAGGACCAGTCACCGCTCTCACCAAACCTCCTCCTAATCATCAGACAAAATTGTCTAAGGGCCTACTGTGTGCTGATACGCATCAATGCATGCAGCCTTACAGATGTTGACCTTCCCCATCCCCAACTCCAGCACACTCATCCTCAGCTCTCACGACCTGGGTGCCATCTCCACGGGGCCATGTCTGTGGCTCTCCCTATGGCAGAGACGGCTTATGGATACACCACAGAGTTCAAAATCACAGGCTTGGCAGGAAGTGGCATCTATACATAGCTCCGCCATTCTGCAATCGCTGTTGGCTCCTTTTGAATAAATGCTACCCTAAATTAAATGCCAGGATTCGGCGAGCAAGGCTGCCTGTTTGCAATGCGATTGAGAACTGAAGGTAAGATTGATTCTGATGTGAGCACTGGCAAAGCAAATGGGTTTTTGAAAAACCCTATAATTTCCCTGCAACCCTTGACTTCACTAAACACACATTTTTAGACTGCAGCACAGTTAGGTAGGCATTAAACAAAAATGAGGTGGTCTAATGATGATTTATGTATAGGATAACCTTCTATAAAGAATTCTGCTCTGATTTCAGGGTAACTTACAAAGGTGCCAACTTAACCAAACAATGCTGCTTGTTCTGTGTCCACTGTCGCAGCGTGGTCCTGGGGCAGGGCGTTAGCCCAAAACGGCCTTAAAGCTGCTGAAATTCACCCAGTGGGTGCTCTGGAAATGCAGCGCCTGCCATGAACTAAGTGGAAAAACAAAACACGACACATGCACACCACCAGAGGCGCCTGCGAACACGGACCTTTCTGCTTGACTGGGGAGCAAAGCTAATGGCTCTGGAACCAACCAACTGGCGAATGACTGCAGAGCAGGCTGCCTGCTGGGACATTGGAAGGAGTCCCAGGGAGCCAAGCCTGACAGGCACTGAGTCTGGAGAGCTCCCAGGATAAAGGCTTCGAACCAGAGTCCAGTCCAGTCGTGGTCCTCATGGTGGTGTGACTTTGGGAAGGCCTTACAGCCCCACCTCTCCCTGCCCCACGCCTCCATCCCCTTAAATCTGTTTCATGCAGATGTGACGGGAAAGACTCCACCACAGTAGGATAGCTGTAAACTGGTTTGATTTCTGCACTATGAGCACTGCAGGAAAGGCTGCGCCAAACACAGATGGTGACACAAAGCCCAGGAGGGAAGTTACACTGCACTGGGCGCAGACTCCAGCCGAGGCCTGGAGCAGGTGACTGACCTCCTGTGTCTCAGACCCTTGAGTATGGGATGTGGGCAGTGAGAACCTGCTCGATAGGATGCATGTGGCTATGGGATGGCATGGCCCAGGTAAAGTGCGTATTGCAGGAAAGTGCCAAAGCTGGACACTTTCCACTTACTTCTTATCTGTTGTTGTTACTGTGGTTTTCCTTCAGTCCCACAGTTCCTAGCCCCACAGGTCATGGGACTAGGGAAAGGATGCCTTTATGGGGCCTGAGGGTTTCCTTTGAATCTCCAATTTGCAAAGTGTTAGATTTAAGGGTTTTCTTGTCTTTGTTTTATTTTTGACATAGAGTCTCATGCAGGCAAGGCTAGACTCCTGATTCTTCATTTCCCACCTCTCAAATGTCATGGAATATGTCATCACACCTGGGTTTTGACAAAATCCACTTAAAAGACTTCAGGAGACTGGACATCCTCTTTGTGCTTGAGGAAGGCATCTATGACTATTTAAGTCCACTGCTCCCTTCTTCCCCAATGCAGATAGAGACAGAAACGGTCAGCTGCCTTCTCCTCTTGGCGACTGCCTTCCTGAAGGAAACAATGAGTTCTGGACAACCCTAGAGTGTTTGTCATAGGGAAAGAGCCTGGGCTTCAGGAACAAGGGTTTTGGGGTTGTCTGGTGGAAGCTGTGTGCTCTGCAGAAAACTGCTGGCCTCTGGTGTTGTTTTCTTTAAATCTGCAGATGGGGGGATTTTCTTCATGGACTTACCAGGAGACCGAAATAAGATAACATTCAAATAGCCGCCACCAGGCCTACAGATGTGTGGTTTGGTATGCACTCATTCTCTTCCCACCACACAAGGGGTTAAACCTAGCTATGTGCCCCCCGAAGCAGAATGGGCACAATGACAATTACAGAGCAACAAAAGAACCTGAGTGTGTTGTAAACTGTTGTCCCAAAGGAATACTTAACCCTAAGCTAGACAGAGTGCACAGAGCAGACAGACCCGATGAAGGAGCTGACATTCACTGTGTTGCAGCACACCTCCGTAGGTTCCAAGTGTGCATCAGGTGATGGGCCAAGCACAGGCGAATCAGAGATGCCTAACACTACACCCCAGGCATTTGGTTTTTTTTCCCCACAATGACTAGATATGACCAGAGAATATATAAGTTATAAAAACAGGGTCTTGACTATCTGTTCTTGTCTTTGTGGCTTTCTCAAGACTGACAGACTCTCTGTGATCCTGGTACATCCCGCCAATGCTATCCATTTGTTGTCCAAGCTTAGGCAGGCCTCTCACTTCCCACTTCTGAGGGTCAGAGCCACATTAGGCCATTTCATCCTCATTGATGACCCACTCCCTCTCAGAATCCTGGCTAAAGGCCTGGGTAAAAACATGTCCTAGAGGGGGCCACACCCTGTAGGATGGGGTAACACAGGTTCTAAAACATCATTAATGACCCGAGCCAGGAACTGATAAAGCAAATAGAGGTTGTAGAAAAGAGTTCTTGGGAGGAGGCCAGCTTGAGGGAGGAGGCCAGGCTGGGGGAGGAGGCCGGCCTTGGTGGTGATTAAATTCAGTCTTTGCAGAGATCAGTAAAGAGTGGCATTTGAAAATATTTTGAAAGGTAGGTAGAATTTAAACAAAGAAAGTGGGAAGCTTGCAGTAAATAGTAAATAAATAAAATCCCCCACGAGTGATCGAAACTGTGTGTCCGAAACATGTGCAGCCAAGAAATAGGCCTGAGAGCATAGGTCTAGGTCTGAGACTCACACCATTCACCAAGAAGGCTCAGCTCTGAGAGCCAGGAGCCTCTCCCACCTTGGTGCTCTATAACTCCAGTTGCTCACTTGTAGTCTACGTGTGGTCACTTAAAGGTTTCCTGAGACCACCATCTTTTTTGTGTCTGTGCCCACCTCTCCCAGCCTTCCAACCCAGAGGGAGACACATAGGGTTGAAGTAGCCTTAAAGTCAGCTTGCACTCACAGAGCAAGTCTGCATTGCAGAGCCAAAGCGTGCATCTGTTTACCAGGCTGGGATCGTCCATCTCTAGGTGTCAGAGCTGAGGCAGGAGGTCAGGGCTCAGCTCCTAGGACATCTCTGTGTCCTCCATGGCCTTCATGTGAGAATGGTTACCCTGTCTACTGGTCTCCAAGCTGGAAATCTGTTAGAAAGGCCAAAAGGTCACTGCACACATAGCCAGAGCTGGGTGGCTTGTGGCATGTTTCTGTCCCCAGGCAAAATCGAGGACAGACCCCCCTCCCTTCTAGGTTGAAGTTCAAGGACAAGAATAGATGATTTATCCCAAGAAGCCTACTCCAGAGAGGAAGCAAGAAGCAAGGTAAGTCAGAAGATATTCTCTCTCTCTCTCTCTCTCTCTCTCTCTCTCTCTCTCTCTCTGTGTTTGTGTATGTGTGTGTCTGTGTGTCTCTCTGTGTCTGTGTCTATGTCTCTGTGTCTGTGTCTCTCTCTGTCTTTCTGTCTCTGTCTGTCTCTGTGTCTCTGTGTCTGTCTGTCTGTCTGTCTGTCTGTCTGTCTGTCTGTCTCTCTCTCTCTCTCTCTCTCTCTCTCTCTCTCTCTCTCTCTTTTTCCAGGCCACATTCCAATCAGCTGTGTGGCCCTGAGTAAGATGTTTAGCTTCCCTGGGCCTCAATATCTTCATTTATAAAACTGGGGTGGGGGATCATGATCTGTCTTAAAAGTGATTGTGAAGATTAGAGATAGAACACATGAAATGCCTAATCCAGGAAAAGGGCTCCACACATGATAGGCATCGCCTTAATCTTGTTATCTTTATCACTCTGTTGCAGTGTTATGCTGGTCCTGCAGATAAAATGCAGGAAAAAAATGTCGGCCACCCTCCTGTGCAGACAGATAGAAATAATGGGAAGGGAGCCAAAGGAGTTGTAAGGTCTGCCACAGGCTTGTGGTATAGGCCCACGGAAGGGGACACATAGGCACCACGTCCCAGGAGAGAGGAAGAGTATCATCTTGATACAAAGAGGGGTGTGACTAGAGCCCCTTAGGCCAGGTAAACCAGACACCATCTGATGAGAATCCTTGAAGCAAGAACCTTTTTAGAGAGATCCTTTCCCCAGCAGATTCCCTTTCCCCTTCTTGCCCCTCCCTCAAGATACAAAGTCCCTGATATACCCAATGCTGGACCAAGGCCCAGTGACAGTCTAGCATCCAAGAGCCTCATCCGCACTAACAAGGCAGCTCAGCCAGGCTCATCTTCCAGGGCAGCAGGGGATACATCTGGCTGGCATCTGAGCTGTGTCCAAAACTCCCCACTGGGGCTAAGAAAGCCAGTCAGGATGCTGGGGAAGAGCATGCTGGGAAACTCCCACAAGGAGCCTGCTTCGATATAATCAGGTCTGGTGGAAATTAAAAGCTATTAGGAACAGGGCCGGATTTATCTTTATATCCAATAACATGCATTGTAATGGTGATCATGCAGATGGGAAATTAAATCACATCTCGGCTTCACTGAAGGCCTTAATTCTGATCTGTGTTTGTACACTGCCCTTAGTCCTCTTATGCCCATTCTGTACACACACACACACATCCACACACCATACATACATACCACACACACATCACACACACACACACAGACACCACACCACACCACCCATCACACATACATACACACACACACACACACACACACATTCACACACCATACACAGAGACACACACCACACACACCACACACACACACACATACACACATTCACATACCACACACAGAGACATACACCACATACACCACACCACACACACACACACACACACATAGACACACACCACACACACATACCACATATTACACACACACACACCACACACACAGATACACACATGCACACACCACACACTACACACTACGCACACACACACCATACACACCACAAACCACATAACACACACACACAAACACACACACACACACACACACACACACACACACACACACACACGGTAGTACTCTAGGAGGGGCATTGGGGTAGGAATCCAGCAGGCCAAGGATTTTACATACACTTTTAGAAGGCCAGACTCAAAGCCAACCCAAAGCTGAAGACAGGAGAGATTGGGGAGGCAAGTGGAGACAGGAGCTGACTCTCTGAGCTCTCCCAGCCCTGAGAAGTCATAAGGAAAAGCTGGAGAGAGCTTCTTTGGTGGCCAGCTCCAAGACAGCGTAGCTAGCCAGGAAGGGCAGCTTGTGAGCAAATACTCAAGTCCCAGAGCTTGTTTAGATACCAGGCTCCTTCAGAAAGAGGCCCCGGAGGCGTGGCTCCCACCCTGTGGCCAGCAGGCCTTCCTCCCAGGCCTGGTCTTCCTTTAGCTTTCCAGCACCTGTTCCTGCTGGTCCTGAAGCATAGGACATTAGAGACTAGCCCCATGGAGCTAGAGATTAAAGTTAACGCAGATTCCTGCTCCAGATGCAGACACGGATGTACTGTTTTCTGTTTCAGACCAGATTACTGACATCTCTACAGCAAGAAGCAGCACCTGCTGACCACAAAGCACATACCAACATGTACAGAGTGTATGCACGCTGGGTATGTGTGAACACTGGGGATAGAAAAGCCTTACTTTATAAAATTGTATACACTCTTTGCATTTTCCAAAATTAGAACATGTGCCTTGTGGCCACAATCTTGGTCCTTACCTACAGAGAGCAGAAGTGGTTAAACCCCACTGTCTCTGGCTCCCCTGGGCTCCCCCAGGAGCATATTAGTTAGAGTCAATGCATTGGGAAGACACCTCCCTGGGTAGAAAAAAATAGCTAGAAAAGGATCTAGAATGATTCTGGCTGGAACTGGAGGGCAAGGGAGGAGAGGAAAATACTCCAAGACCAAAGGAAAGAAAGGCGGTCTCCCAAAGTTTAACACAGCCCTACAGATTAGCATCAAGGCCACTTCTCTGGTAATTATGCCCTTTGGGGCTACCAGCCTGGTCCTGACATCAAAGACAGCTCTGAAGCACCAACTACAAGGGGTGCCTGGGGGAGCTTGCTGCCTCCAGCTCCTGGGCACATAAACTAGCTAAACTTCGCTCCCCACCTGCTGTAGTCTGGCTATCTGGTACCCACCAGCTTGTCCTCATGTCCCCATCCCTCTGGGCTGTCTCCCCAAATCACTCAGAATTATCAAGCAGACATCCCTTCCTCACTCGACACTGGGTAAATATGGAGGGCAATGTGTTAGGAGTCGAGGAGGCATGCAAAAAACAAACAAACAAACAAACAATAGCAAAACCCACTGTTCTCATTCCTAGGAAACCCAGCCAGCTACCCAGGTCAGCAATACAGTAGAAATATACACACCACAACAGGAACCAATGGAAATAATGAAGGATGCATTAATAATGGCAGCTACAACCCAGCACACCCTTAGAACAGGCAACCTTCTGAGCATTGCTTATTTTTATTTCAATCCTATAGACCCATTCTACAGTTGTAGGAAGTGAGGTTCTATGAGTGTAGACAGCTCTCCCAGCTAGTAAGCAGTGGAGTGAGCTTCCATCCCAGACAGTCTGGTCCCAGATTCTAGGTTCTTAATCACTACCTGTGTCTGGGTCCACCAAAAGCATCCCTTTAAAAATCAACAGTAAATATTTTCCCCCAAAGCTCTCATGTCTACAGCATACATTTAAAGCTTCATGGTACTCAGAGAACCTGGGAGTGTCTGTGTATGTGCTGGGGAAGCACGGGCTTGGGGAAAATCCTGCATTGGGTTATGCTTTATCTGAGCAATAGGCATGTGATCTGGAAGGAGTCGAGTCCTTTCGTCGAGCCTCAGGTTTCTCTTCTGTAAAGTGGAAAGGGGAAAATACACTTCTGGGCTTTTGTGAGGCTGAAATAAAATGATGTATGAAGGTGTCTTAGCCCAATGCCAGGGAAATAGTAAGTACTCAACAAGTTTTAATAACATAATTATTATTTTAATGGACATAATGCTTCATCCATAAACCCAAGTGTATAAGAAATACCACATGGTCTTTATGCCTTATTTCCTTATGGTCTTTAAATGCCTTAAACCCGACTCTGCTAGAAATATGGGAATCCCAGTGTCCATCATTTCTGAGGCTTCCCCAGAGATGTGTCAGCATCTACCAGCTTGTGCTCCCAACTTCAGTTGAAGTGGGACCCACTTGGATCTTTGGATGTGTACCCCATGTCTCATTTGGGACCTCTGTCCTGACCTTGTAGGGCTCCTATAGAGGCTCCCATGAGGCCTATGGGTGCCCACAGAACCTGGATTTCTTAGTTCCCTTTTGTCTCTTTCTCTCAGAAACTCTCCTGCCAGGCAGTTCCTATTAACTTACAGTTTTACAAAAAGAATAGAAGGCATCTTTAAGTAGTTTTGAGTCTGCCTTGCTCCAACCATGCTGCTAACCTATCGCATAATGGGAAATCTTTTGGCCTGGCCATCTGCTTGGAATGGAGAGAAGGAAAGTAGTGATAAAAGACACACATTTATGCCTTTTAAAAAACACCCTGCCATGCTAGCTACAAACACAGGTAAGTGTAGGTCCCATCCCACTGTCCCTAGAACTATCTAAAGCTCTCTGGTCAGGCCTGCTCCTGAAAGATTTGGATTCTGCTATTTCAAAGTATTCAAATCTTATGGACACTGCTATTTCAAAGATTTTGCTCACATCACAGGGTGGATGTTGCTCAAAAAGATGAAGAATCCGGTCCCATAATACATTCTTATAGAACAGTGGTTCTCAACTTCCTAATGCGGCGACCCTTTAATACAATTCCTTATGTTATGGTGACCCTCTGACCATAAAGTTATTTTCATTGCCACTTCATAACTGTAATATTGCTACTGTTATAAATGGTAATGTAAATATCTGTGTTTTCTGATGGTCTTAGGTGACCCCTCTGAATGAGTCATTTGACGCCCAAAGAGACCACAACCCACAGGCTGAGAACCGCTCCCAAAGAGGTTTGTCATTTCCAACTAACTCTGAAAACTATGAAGCATTTCAGACAACTGGCTGGGGATCTTGGTGCCGATGGGCCACTTGAAGAACATTGGTCAGGATGTTCCGCTTTACAGGAAGATAAAGTTCTTCCTGTAAAGACCCTTCAAAGAGGAAGGAAAACGATGGAGCCCCTGCAGTACAGGGAAGGGGGAAGACTGAGTATTGGAGCCTTGAAGTCATTGAATAAAGATTTAAGAAATCCTTTTGTGAGGCTCCAAGACCTGTTTCCTGTTGGAGGGACGATCATTCCTAGGTGAGACTGAACCAATGAGAGGCTTCCAAGCTTACAGCATAGGACTAACCCCTTTCCAACGTCAGTCACTGAGGAGTCTTATGACATTCCCGCCAATTCATGGGGAAGTAAAACTCCTGTATGCACACTTCCTTAGGCCTGGTTCCCCAAACCTCCAGCCTCATATCCTAGTCACACACAGAGCACAAATGTACCCAGCTTTTCCTTACCGAGCTTCTTCAAAGGTAAGCTTGCCACAGGCTCTCATAAATCAGAGCTCCTTTTGAACAGGAGCCCCAGGGATCAATGTCAGCCCCACCCTGTGTCTGGGGGACCCTCATAGATAACACGGGCCTCAGCACACCAACTTCACCATCCCACTCAGATGATCGGATGGATGCACACCAAAGATGCCTGTCTGCCAAAACTTCACAGAGCAATAGCAGATCAGTCCCTAAAGTCATTGCCACCATCTTGTCAGATCATAGAGCGATTCAGGCACCATCCACCACAGGGGCAGCTCTGTCAGCCACCACCCATGATTCCTTACCTGGAGTGATGGAGACTGTGTCTTTCTCCCAAGACACAACACTAACATATTCCTGCACTGAAGAGGGGATGAGGCACTTAAAGACAGCCACGTTGCCACGCATTGACCTTTGATCCTCCACCCGGACGGTGTAGGGTTCCCTGAAAACTGTGGGAAATTGAAAGAAGAGTGTCACATGGCCATGGTGGTGGGGAAAGGGGACAGCAAGTGGGTTGGGCACAGTGACCACCAAAATAAAACAAAACAAAACAAAAATAAAACCCAGATTATACAAGGTAACAACAGTGTGGTCTATCCCAATGCATCCTGGGAAATGTAGTTTAGATATTGAGCTCTCTTCATGGAATTGGTGCTACCCATTGGGCAATAGAAAAGAATAATTCAAAGGAGGGTTGTCAGAGACACAGATAGAGTCCCTGTACCCCGACTACTCTCCTGTCCCTACTATTCTACCAGTCTTGGTCCTGATGTTAGGACCATCTAGAGTCTTTTTTCTGCCTGCTCCCAGCCCTGTATTCATTTCTCACATAGTGTCACCTGCAGCCACTCGTGTGTCACGTGGACTGATCCTGTCTTGAGAGTGAAATGAAGACCTCTGTCTATCCCTTGTCTTCCTCAGCTTGGCCTCTGCCAGGGGCTCCATCCTTCCTCCCGCCTCCTTCTCTGCCAAGCAGAGCTGGAACATCTAGAGCCCCCACTACCTTCAGACCTTGTCCCCAGCAGACATCTGGGCAGCCTGCCCTTCTGCTTGCCTTGCCATGGTTGCCAGGGTGACACCTAGGGCCCTGGCATCCTCCCCCTAAGCAGTGCACCTGCAGCCTCTCTGGCAACATCAAGAGCCTCTTTAATTGCTTGTTTCCACTGGACCCGGCTCTCCCCAAGCCTCCGTCCTTTCTCTTCTCTAGGCAAGAGGAAAGGAGGGCAGGAGAAAAAAGGGACAGGGGAGAGACAGGCCGTCAGGCTCCAGTCCAGTCCTCCCATCGTAGGTGTAGCAGCCTCCACCTGATTTCACAAAGGAGCTTGAGGGAGCTGACCCCCAAGGGTCCTGGAGTAGTGGAGGCCAAGGGTAAATTGTGTTACTCACAAATTCTGGGGGTTCTGGGGAGGAAGCAGCCAAGGAAGGCATAAGCATATCAGTCAAGTAGGCCCTGACCCACCTCTGAGCTGCATGGGGGTTCTGGGTGCAGGTAAGTTAACCTTTGAACCTCAATTTCTCCATCTGTTGAACCTCATGCAAAAAAGTCAGGCATGTGGAAAATACTTTTTTTGACTTAGCCTCGTCGTCAGTAAGAAATCTTTGTAGACTTACTGAGAAGGCTGGTTCTAACTCGAGGAGAGGCATAGAGCTGGAGATGGCCTTTCCCCTGGCCCAGGGCTCCTGGCTATGGATACTAGAATAGGATTTAAATCCAGGTTTCAAGCTCGATATTTGGGGTTATACTTAGTGCCAAGCAATGCAGGGGACCTGCTGTCAAGAAGATACCTGCAAGAGCCTGGAAGACAAGGCCCCTGTCTCAGCATCAGTACCAACAGTTGACCCCCAGGGCACAGGCAGGGTACAGTCATGGCTTAACCCTCATCCTTCCACAGCTCTGCACCTAGATACTCTCAGCCTTGTTCCTGTGATAGAAGCTCTGTGGTGGGAAACCAAGAGTCCAGAGCTCTGAACGGTTGGTCTGTCACTAGGCCTGCTGGCCTTTCTAGAAACTGCCCACCTGGGCCTGTCCAATGCAGCTGCAGGACAGATGGCATACTGGAGCTACATGGTAAGCTAGCCTCTTGCGTCCAGGTGCCCTTGTAAGAAAACCACTGGCCACACCTCTACTTGAGGCACTTCCTATCTCTATCAGAAGTATAGTGTGTTGTGATGTCCTAGTTAAAAAGGGCCGATCCAAGCCTGCTACTCACTTTTAGACCTGACCCCCAGAGCTCACTCAGCCTTTTCCATTCACCCCTGTTTCCCTTCCTCCACAAATTCTTTTGGAGATCCAACTCTCTTGCTGCTATGGTTCACCATTATGAAATATACTTCAATAGCAGTTCTCTGAGCTGTGCAGCACTCAAATGTTCAACAGTGAAATGGACAAATAGCACATGGCCTTGTTATGTGGTGAAATATTATCCATTGGTGATATGTGTAACCTTCCACCACACACAGCAGTGAGGACAAATTCCATGATGAGAATGGTGAGCTGAAGATCCCAGAAAGGGCCGAACGTAGGCCACTATTTTCTATAAAGCATGGACAAGGCAAAGCATCCACATTATCCAAGCCAGAATGTGGCTGTCCTGAGAACAGAGAGCACAGAAAGCAGAAGGGAGACTTCTGGGATGCTGTGGGTATATCTCTGTGTTGCGATTTAGTTGAGCCATATGGAAATTGCTTCAGTTACATATGATAACATGCACTTTTCTTGATATAGTTCAGGAAAAGGAGGCTTTAGAAAATGAAGCTCAAGCACCATTTTCCTATTTCAATGGTGAGCTCTGTCTCACTCAACCTACATGCAGTGCTGTGAGATAGATACTAACTTTAAGAATGCACAGATGAGGTGCCCGCTCTATCCAAGCACACACAGTAGGTGGCCAAGCTGTCCCCAAGTATATGTTTCTTTCAAGC
This sequence comes from Mastomys coucha, assembly GCF_008632895.1. NCBI lineage: Eukaryota > Metazoa > Chordata > Mammalia > Rodentia > Muridae > Mastomys > Mastomys coucha. Next base: position 39,411,352 of record NW_022196906.1, on the reverse strand, counting down.
TCTCATCACACACCACATATATACCCTCACAACGCCAACCTGCCTACCCCATTCTGTGCCCTGTCAGGGTGCAGAAGTCTGGTCCCTCACCTGCTTTGATGCGAATGTTAGGGCTCCGGATCTTGCCGGCTGCATTCTCTGCGGTGCAGAAATAGTCATTGTCATGGATAAAGCTATTGAAGGCGGAGGGGGAGAAAGGGTAGAGCTGCAGAGTCCCGTTGGCATGCACATGCCGGATGTGTGGCACATCGTAGATGTCGTCCCCTGTGGCCAGGTACCATCGGAGAGCCGCACTGGGGGATCCAGCGGCTGGGCAGGGCACCACCACACCCACAGAGCTGGAGAAGGTTACGTGCTGCAGGGAGTCATTTACAAAGTAGAGGCTGGTGCCAACATCTTCGGGGCGGGCTGCAAGGGGAGGCAAGGAGAGAGACTTAGTGTATGTGGTAGAAACATTCATGGAGCCAGGCGGTGGTGGTGCATGCCTTTAATCCCAGTACTTGAGAGGCAGAGGCAGGTGGATTTCTGAGTTCAAGGCCAACCTGGTCTACAGAGTGAGTTCCAGGACAGCCAGGGCTACACGGAGAAACCCTGTCTCAAAAAACAAGACAACAAAACAAACAAAAACAGAAACATTCATGGAAGCCTCGCTGGCTGACACTGGATTCATCTGGCCTTTGAATGTCACCCAGTCAACATGTTCTTATTGAGCACCATTTTATTTACCAGGCACTGGCAAAAAAGAGAGAGGATACTTCCTGGCCTATAGACCTTTCTAGGTTAGTTGGTACAGGAATAGCAAAAGTCAAAACTCTCATTTACTATGTGGAACCAAGTCCACGCAGAGAGGCTGCTGCAATCCCTGTCACATGAAGGGTCCCGAGTCACCATCTACTGTGGCAATGTGCATATCAGAGGAGACCAAGTTGCCTAGATCTGAGCTCATCACTACTCTTTGCAGCCTGACTCCCAGCTCTCTCTTTAACTCATTTCATAGCCTCAAGGGGCAGATGACATCTCCCTCCCTCCCTCCCTCCCTCCCTCCTTCCCTCCCTCCCTCCCTCCCTCCTCTATTTCTCTGTGTTTTAAAAGTATTTATTTTCTTTTATATACTATTTTGCCTATGGGTATACGTGTGTCACATGCCCGGGTGGTGCTCACAGAGACCTGAAGGGCATCCGATCTTCCGGTAACTAGAATTAAGATGGTTGTGAGCTACCCTGTGGGTGCCAGGTATGGAACCTGGATCCTCAGAAAGAACAAGTGCTTTTAACCACTGAGCCACTTCTCCAGTTCTGCAACTCTCTTTTTATCACCTATATTAGTTCAAGTTTCCATGGCTTTTATTAAAAACACACAACCAAAAAGCAACTTGAGAAAAGCTCTGTTTGCCTTATGGGGGAAACATGTTCGTCTATCATGAGGGGAAGCTGAGGCAAGAATCTAGAGGCAGAAACTGAAAGTGAGGCCATGGAGGAATGCTGCTTTCTGGCTTACCCCCCCCCCCCCCCCCCCATGGCTTGCTCAGCCTATTCGGGGTGAACCACCAACAGGGAACTGGGCCCTCCCCCATATCAATAGTTAAGAAAATTCCCTGCAGATTTGCCCACAGGCCATTCTAGTGGGGCATCTTCTTAATTGAGGTTCACTCTCCCTAAATGACAATAACTTGTGTCAAGTTGACATAACAAAACAATACTCAGGAGATCCCCTCTGATAGGTTTAAGAGCCTTAGGGGAATGCCCAAGAGCACAGGGCAGTTGCAGATCTGAAGTTTGGAGACCTTGCAAAGTAGTGTTCCAGCATTCTTCCCGGCCTACGGCAGATGACAGAGAAAGGGTCTCACAGTCACAGCCTAAGAAGAATGGGTGGAGAAAGCAGAGGGCTGGTCCAGGAAATGGAAGGCAGTGGGAGTCCCTGAGGGCTGTCTTAGATCCCTAAGGTCCATCTGGTCCCCATTCAGTCAGTGCATTTTCAGATGATCTATAGGGATCTGAAGCAAGAGGACCATCCAGCCTTGGTTTTGACTGCATAATTCCCTTCTCTTTCTTCACAAGCACCTACCCTCATCAACTGAAAGTAAACTGTAGAAAGACTAGGGAAACCCCTCTCATCCCTGCTATATTACTGTTCCAAAGCCCAGTCCCACAAAGAAACATCCACCTGGCAGGAAGGGCAAAGTCTGCTCCACCTAGTCCAACTCCAGGCCGTGGAAACTACTGTTCCTGGTCTGTTGTGGGAGTTGGGAGGGAAGGCTCTCTCCCTACTCAGGGGCCTGCCCCTTTAAGAAGGCCAACCCAGAGTCTCTTGCTAGAAGCTGGTCCCTCTCCACTAGGAAGATGAAGGAGTAAGCAACGGGCTGCTGCTTGTTTAAAGAACGGTTGCAGGGGACCCAACTTGACCTCAATTTCCACAACTTTATGGGGAGGGGGAGAGCCCACATCCGGACTGTATTAATATTCTTGCCTTAACTCGGAGCAGAGCCTCTAGGGAGAATATACCAGGCAGGTCGTTGAGGAAGGCCATTAAGCCTCATTGGCCAGAGCAATTCACATCATCTCATAAAAAGCTGTGATGAAGCCATTAGCAGCTGTGCTGGAAAAAAAAAAAAACATCGTGGGCTTCTGGCTGTAGTGTCAGGGGCATCCTCTTAGCAGCAAATGCATTTGCTGTCCCCGCCAGGCCCTGCATCCTCAACGGCTGAAAGGCTTGGTGTGTGTGTGTGTGGGGGGGGCTGAGCATCACGCTGTAATCTCACACTACCTCCCCGTAATAGTCTATGGTTGAGTGTGTCTGCTCAGGGAGACAGCAGAAGCTCTGTAGCTGACCTTCTCTGGCTAGAATATTCCTCATGGTTACAAGATCAGGCCATTTTACAAGTTAAGACTTTTCGTGTGTGGGGCCCCATTTTCACCTTCTGAGAGACCCCACCCTGACCAAGATTTGTTCAACAAGTTCTTGCTGAGGCTCTCCCAGTGTCAGGTTGCTTCTATGGCCTCGTGGCAAAGGAGGAAGTGGAGGCGCTTCCAGAAGGAAATGACTTCCTCAAGACTCACACAACCAGTAAGTGAGACCTCTGGGGTGCCTACTCAGGCAGTGTAACCCAGCAGTTGCTTTCTTAACAGGCAAGGTGTAGCAGCAGCAAGATCAATGCAATAAAGAGGAGCCTTCCCCTTGCTCAAACACAACCAGGACATCAGCTGCCCAGGAAGGACCTCTCCTCTCCTCTCCTCTCCTCTTCTCTCCTCTCCTCTTCTCTCCTCTTCTCTCCTCTCCTCTCCTCTCCTCTCCTCTCCTCTCCTCTCCCCTCCCCTCCCCTCCTCTCCCCTCTTCTCCTCTCTTCTCCTCTTCTTCTCATCCCCTTCCCTCTGCTCCCCTTCCCTCTCCTCCCCTCCCCATCCACCTCTCCACCCCTTCTCTCTTCTCCCTTCCCCTCTTCTCCATTCATCTCCTCCTCTCTCCTCCTCCCCTCTCCTCTCCTCTCCCCTCCATTCCCCTCATCTCCACTCCTCCCTCCCCTCTCTCTCCTGGAAGTAGCCCCTGGTTGACTCTGGACACGCTAGCAGTCCTTAGCTTTAGGGAGCAAGGGCACCCCTCTGGGTTTCTGGGTGCTTCCTGAGTTGACCTTAATTGTGCTCAGCCACTGCCACCATGTCAGATTCATGGATCTGGGGAGCCAAAGTCCATCAAAGTATGGGATGACTCTCCACTGTGCCTGACAAACAGACCTAGGAAAACCAAGGAAGTTCTCAGATGGAAAGGAACCCTGGGAGTGTCTGAGATATGGGAGAAGACTTGGACAGAACCCTTGATAATGACAATATTTACACAATAATAACAGCTGTCACTGACTTCACTGTCAGCTGTGGGCCACACTAGGGTCAGGCCTACTGAGATCATTATATATATTTTTTTATCAGTAGTAGGTAGCTATTGTCCTTCATCTTAACTCCATAAGTGAATTTATTAGTAGTGTTAGTATTATTACTATTATTATTATTTCCATCTTAAAGATCAAGAAAATAAGACTGAGAAGATAACTGGCTTATCTAAATTTATGTAACATGACTGGAGCCAGAACAGGAGCCCAACTTTGTCACATCAGAAGCAGAAGTTAGACCTATTTGCTCTACTGGATAATCAAACTAGAGTTGAGTCAAACCACAATAACCTGGATTTCCTGAACTTTGAAGCCCTGCCTACCCTCTCCCCCATCCCAGCCATACCAAAATGTGCATTCCTGTCTCCTCCTCTGGCTAGCTATCCCTTCCCCCCACCCCCTTGCCTCAGAGGACAGCTCCTCCCCAGGCTCTTTCTGCTCCCACCGGAAGCATCAGCCCCAATGACAGCAGCCCTCCTGTACTGGGAGGCCTTGGTTTTTCCCAGAGCCAAGGACACAAGGTTCCCAGCAACTACAAATGGGTAGATTTAATTGATGAATTGACTGGGATTGTCCAGCCACCTGTCAGGGCTGATGAAACAGCAGATTTATAGCAAAAGGCGAGTAGCCTCATATTTCTCCCACTCCAGGGTGCGAGCGGCTGTCTTCCGAGCGTGGGGGAGCTGGGGAGGATTAGACACACCATTCATTTCTGCTTACGGTCCTGACAGTGCATTGCCATCATGAAACATCACCCTCGGGTGTAAAACAATAGCATTTTGCACTTAGGTTGGGTTCATATTTTAGCATCACAAGGCACCTGTCACCTCAAAATGCAGAAGCCCTTAAATAAACATTAATTTAGCCTCACCCTATCTACTGAGAAAAGGGACTGAACAGATGCATAGGAGGGAAACTGAGGCACTGGCCACAAGATGTCTGGATTCCCTGCCTCTTGCTGAGTGGAAATCTGGGCAGGAGGACAGCTGGTGAAGAAATATGGAAGGAGTAGTACAAAAGGGAAGTCACAGGTGCCCAGGGTCTCGCTCTGGCCCCAGGGAGTCTAGTGTGGCCTCTAGGGGACTTCATCTCCTGCTTCAGCTCCTGTTGAGATCTACAGAGCAGCAATGTTGCAGTGGAGGACAGAGACCAGGCACCACGGAACCTTGAATGCAGTCTGACAGAATCGCCGATCTTGGAGGCTCAGATCAGCTGCTCAGCGTGTGCATGATGTCAGGTAAGTGACTTAGCCTTTCTGGGCCTCATTGTGCTCATCTCTAAAAGAAGTAGGGTGAGATGGATCAGGTGAAGCTGTGTGTCTTCCCTGACTCTCGGGCATATGGAGAGTAAAGACCTCAAATCCCCTCACAAGGGCGGATAGGTCCAGACTCTCCTGGAGGCTCCCCCCCACCCCCGTTTCCTCTCAGCTGACTCCTTAGCCTACCCTTCCCTTCCCAGGTCCTCTTTGACACAGGTCTTTCATCCCTCCAGGAAAGATACACAAAGTACCAGCTGAGTGTTCCAGAGCATTCCAGGGAAAGTGGGGGCATCAGAGGGCAAAGAGTGCTGCCTCTAAGATCCTAGATGGAGAACTGGAGAGGGAGTAAGCCTTGGTACAGAGCTGAGTTCGGGAAGGAGCTATGCTGAGTACAGATTTCAGATAAAAACCAGGATGGGCAGAACCCGTTACTCAACAGACTGACTTTCACAGAGCAAGAAGGTAGATAGATGGGAATAGGAGGCTGGCCTGAGAGGCGTTCCTGGGAGGTCTGGGAGAAGCTCAGCGAGATAACAGAGAAGATTGTCAGTGAGATGGGTGTGTTGGGGGGAATTGTGGAGACCTTCAGGCTAGCGGATGGATGACCTGGCACAATGGGCTGCAACCTTCAGTAGCAGGAGGTGTAGATGCAGGTGGTGTCTACAAATTGGAAAGGGCACCAGGAGGGATGTCCGAGTGACTTTTGACAATTGCAGCTGCTCTTATTCAAGTAAATACCAGTGTTTAGAGCTGGACAGCTCTCTGGAGATTCCCTGGCATGCAACAGGGTCCCAGAAAGGACTTCCTGATATCCTGAGTTGAGGCTGGACCGGTCACTGGGCACACAGTTGCTTCCGTGGTCTTCTTATTTAATATGCATAGAGACATGAAAAGTGGGGGTCCTTTTGGTGAAAAAGAGGAGGTTTAGGGGCGTCACTAATACCGCAACATTATACAGGTAGGAAGAGAAGGTAGCAGCAAGCCACACTGATGTGCATAGGATTCACAACTTCTCAGGAGCTGAGGATCAGGGTGGATAGCAAGAGTGGGTATCTCCATAAAAAGGAGGAGAATTGAGGGGAAATAGGGGTGTGCGGTGGGTAGGAAGAAAGGGAGGGAGGTAAGTTAGGAATAAGAAAGGCAAGGGAAGGGGAGGAGGCAGAAGGAAGGAAGGAGGAGAGAAAAGAAGGAAGGAGGAGGAAGGAAGGAAAGAGGAAGAAAGGGAGGGAGGGAGAGAGAGAAGGAAGGAGAAAGGTAGGGAGGAAGGGGAAGAGAGGAAGTAAGGGAGGAAGGAAGGGAGGGAGAGAGGGAAATTAAAAAGAGAAAAAGGAGTGGAGGGAGGGAAGGGAGAAGGAGCGAGTCCAGCTACAGGAAGGGGGCTGCCCCACTGAGCTCTCCCACCACTGTACTGAGTCCCTAGTCTGGAAACTTACGTCCTTTCTCCTTCACCCTCTCTCCAAATGAACCCCAGTTGGAAAGAAGATCCCATGACAGCAGACCACAGCTTTACCCTTAAATCTCTGTCATTCCCTCCAGCTCTTTCTTCTCTCTACAGACAGAACCAAGCAAATTTACAGAGAGCAAGGGAAGGCGGGGGGG
>NW_022196906.1:39367114-39404605 GCF_008632895.1 Mastomys coucha | reverse complement strand
GGGGGGATCCTTCATAAATAAAGAGAGAGACACTCAGATCAACAGCAAAGCTGCTTCTGGTCAAAGGGGGAAATGGATTTTTAATAGAAAATGGAAGTTATGGGCCCGGCTGTCATGTGACAGACGTCCAGACTTAAACCCATTTAATCTCCTCTACCCATGTAACGCTGAGCACCACCCCGACGCTGTGTTTCATAAAAACAGGCTCCAAATCGCTAGGAGATTAGAAGTGTAGAAATAGCATGGCAGTATTTTTAAACCAGAAATCGCCCCCGGGCATCTGGCTGCCCCCAGGGTCGCAGCTAGAACCTGCGGATCCATCCTGTCTACCAACTAGCTCACCGTGGCTTGTCTGGGCATCACAGGGGGGATTAGTTTGGCAAAGGAAACCTGATACTGGTGTTGCTACAGGCGACACCTGTGGTCTCCCATCCACCTGCCTAGAGTCGGGTGGGGAAGTGTCTGGTTGCAGTCTAAGGCACTCCCAGCATCCTTCTGGGGTGCACAGTGAATTACCCCATGTCATCATTCCCAGTCATCAGAAGTGACAACCAGAGGGGACTGAAATATCAACACCTCGCCACCTCCACGGGGACAGTGAGTCATTTAGTGCTCTTCCTTTGCAATGTTTACTCCTTTCATTGACTAGACTGTGCATGGAGGCACTCCTCCATGCCAGACCTGAGCACCTGAAACATCCGCTCAGAGTTCTAAAGAGTACTTGCTCAGGCCCAGTCTGCATCGGTAGAGAGGGTGGCAGGTCTTTAGGGGAAAAGAACCAGAAGAGAGGCAGGACTAAAGGTAGAGGTAGGAGGACTTTTTTACTGCGCAGTGCTGTGAATTCCTGAGGACAGTGGCCATCCCAATGACCATTCCATCTCCAGAGGACAGAAGCAGGTGCTCACACAGTGGGTCAGAGCCACAGTTCCAGAGCCACATGCCTTGGGTTTGAATCCCTCCCTCCTTATCAGTTACAAGCAACTCGTGCAACCCTGGGGCAAGACAACCTCGCCTCTCTGTGCCTTAGTTTCTATAAAATGGAGGTGACTGTCTCTACCTTAAGGACAGCTACTAGAGAAAGTCAGTGTCCAGCACCACTCGAGTATTTGGGGTTGTGGTTATGAGTATTTTGTCATGAGAGAGAAGCAGGAAGTACTTGTGAGATAAACGACTCCTTATGCAATAAATATTTACTGAGCACCTAGGATGATGACGGTGATCAAGAATAACTTAAAACAGCGGTGGACAAACATGAATATGTATAAAAGTCACCTGGGAGCTTGTTAAAGCTGCAGAGCCTCAGACAACAGGCACCCCGTGCCTGTCAGAAGGCCGGAAATGCTATTTTGGAAGCTAGCATCTTCTGTCCACACTCAAGAGTAGCAATCGGTGGGGAAAGTAGGTGTGCCACACCAGACTTCGAATTTCTCATATCAGCAACACAGTTCTCGTGGGCTTGCTGACAAGCCTTCCCATCATGTGCATTAACTGAATTTGACAATGGTGTTAATAAAAGAAGTGTAGCGTGATCAGTGAACAAGCATTACCATAGCAGTGCCATGGCTGCCCACTCCCCCTGGTGCCCCTACCTCTGACTGCCTCCCATGGAGCCCCTGGGACAGAAGGGCTGGAGAGGTCCTACAGACTCTTTTGCAAGGTTGATTATGACGATGCACTTGCACACAAAGGTTTACAGGTGAGACAGACAGATTATGTAGCATCAGGCTGATTGTTCTTAAGCCCCAGCTGGGCAACCTGGGCCCCGATGGGGAGCAATCACAGGGTCTCTGTTCAGCTACCAGTACATGCCAACCCCCAGAGGATGAGCTAGACACCAGAAGAACCTTTTGTGGTTCATTTACACTGTGGAGACAGTGTAAGGCTAGGCTCTGGGGAGGAGTGGAGAATCTCCCAGACGGCACCAGAGTGCTTCCCAGGTAACTGGGTAGGTGTCTTTGTGTTGTCATTGGACAAGATGAAGCCACAGGGACCAAGTCTCCTGCCTCCTCCTCTCCTTGGTTTTCCTCATATCTGGGCACAGCTGGTGTCTAATCAGCTTTCCATTGCAGAGATACTAGGGCCAAAGCAACTTGGGGAGGGAAGGGTTTTCTTGGTTTACACATCCATCACTGAGGGACATCAGGGAAGGACGGAACAGAAGCAGAGAGCATAGAGGAATGCTACTGACTGGCTTGCTTCCCTTGGCATGCTTAGCTTGTTTTTTTATCTAACCTCGTATGTCCCACTCAGAATGGCACTGCTCACAGTGACCTGGGCCCTCCCACACCAATCATTAATTTAAAAAATAAAATACCCCACATGCCAGTCTGATGGAGGCATTTTCTTAATTGAGGTTCCTTCTTCCCAGACAACTAATTTATGTTAACCAAAATAAAACCACAACCACAACAACAAAACAAACAAACGAACAAACTAGCCAGGGTACTTGGGTAACCACACTATCATGGCCACTGATTTTTGTTTGTTTGTTTTTTGTTTTGTTTTGTTTTGGGGTTTTTTGTTTGTTTGTTTGTTTGGGGGGTTGGTTTTTGGTTTTTGCAGTTTTTAGCATCTTTTTAGTGCCAGGCAACTACAAATGAAGACCCCTTCCTTTTTCTTACAACATTGCTCATCTTATTCTTATGCCAAGCCTTGAATCCAGCCATTGCTTAAAATTCCATTTTGTAGAGCACCCCATTTTATGGATAAGGAGATCAGTTCTTTCCTGACTGCCCACTTTCTCATGTACAGCCACTTTTCAAACCCGATGCCCACATTCACATCTCATAGCCACACTAGATTAGACTACAGTCAGACTGCTTCCAAGGGTATGCACATAGCAGAGTCGAGTCTGATGCCCAAGAGTGATGTGGAGTAGGGTAGGTCTGCATTACCTGGGGCCATCCAAGGTACTAGATATTTTATTTCTCTTTCACCCCAATGCCAGCAACTCTCTACTCAAGTCATTCAGACTAGGGTCAACTCTAGTCATTCGAATGACAATCCTTTCAAAGATCATTGAGAATGGCTGTTCAGGCTCTTCCTCATTCCCACCAGAAACAGGATGTGTTTGGTTTGAGGTTTTAGGTTTTTTTTTTGTTTGTTTGTTTGTTTGTTTTTAGTATAGAATAGAGTTTATTTAGGTTTATTTAGGGCATGGGGAGGGGAGTTGAGGAAAGAGAGAGACAGAAACAGAGAGAGAGACAGAGAGACAGACAGACAGACAGAAGAGGACTAGAGACCAGCCCTGAGCACATGGAGAGAGAGGGGGAGGAAAATGGGGAGAGAAGGGACAGAGAGGAAAGAGGATAAGAGAGCAAGAGAACAAGAATGGTTTTAGTATTCTTGATACAAACATTGCTCTTCTACCAGCAAGCAGAGAGCTTTGAGATCCAGTGAGGATGCATCTATCCTTCAGCCTCCAAGGCCCCTGCACCATTGGCTCCAAGAGGAGCTATGAGTAACAGCTGACAGTTGGACAGACTCTTTAATCTTCCAGCCCTTTCTAGACAAGACCTGTCAGAGGAAGGCCCCTTATGGCCAGAAAGTTCTTTCTAGGGAGTCAGCTCAGACAGCACAGTTGTCCCCAGAGAATCCCAGATTTAGAATGTTAGCACTTGAGAGACTTAAGAGATTATTTTCTCCAATCTCTTCCATTCACAAAGCCTAGAGAAGTGGAGTCACTTACCCCCAAGGACACAGTCAGGCAGTGCCTGGACTGGGGGTGGGGTGGGGTCAGTTCTGGCTCCAGTGTTCTTTCTGTTCTGTCCCCTCTGGCAACTCAGGTACACGGGAGCGTCATGAAGCAGCATACTGTCACCTGACACAGCATAGGAGGGACTAGGGAGGCTCTACAACTGTAGGACTGATCTCAGATGGGACAGATGTCCATTCATACGTGGAAAGAGGACTTTGTCTTGGTTTGTGGTCCAAAGTGGAAGCCAAGATAAGAGTAGAAGGCTCAAGATCTTGCCAGGGCTGGGCTGGCTCTAAGGATGGGTTCTAAAATACACAGAGCCATAGCTTTAAGAAAAATGTCCCCAGCTGCTGGACATATAAGAAGAAGGGAACCCAGTAGGAGAGCTCCAGAGGGACCAAGTCTGACTGGGGGATACATTCCATGTCCTTCAAGGCATCTTCCAACTTTGAGAGACCACTGGTCATGACATGTGGATTCTTCTCCTGTTCCCAAAGCTGACTCCCAACTTCCACAACCCCTGCTCCCCACCACCCCTGGCTCCAGGCAAGCCACACTGAAACCACGGTATCCACGACCCTCTACTCAGCAGGATTCTCAGGGGATTGCAGCCTTCACTGAGATGACCGCAGTGGGACTGTCACAAAAGAATGTGCATTCTCTAGAGGGATGGTCACTCCTGGAGGCTTTAGTTAGGGTGAAAGCATACCTACATATCTAGGAGAGAGAGAGCGGGGAAGCAGAAATGGGCTTGTTCCCATCACATATACATGGGAATGGGGGGTGGAGGGAGTGCAGAAATGACTGCCGCCGGCATTGCAGTCTATGCTGGGTGGCTCGACAATGACAGAAAACTAAACTAGGGAAATTAGCCATAAGTGGGGGAGTGGAGGCATGAAGGGAGACAGGCACAAACAGCTGTGAGGCCTTCTTCATCACTTAAGATGACACGATAGTAATTATACCTTAAATTTTAGCATAACATTTATAGGGCAAAAACTGCTTTGCTGTGTTTTTCAAATGCATGTGTGCTCATATGTTGCTTCCTTTTATGTACAAAGCACTGTCACACAGTATTGGATTTCATGCCCCTTATTCTTGCACACACGCAGTAATATCTGCCACGTGGGACAGCTAGGACACTGGTCATTCAACCCATCTTATGGATTATAGGATAGAAGCATCTCAACTTGCCTGTGATAGGCAAGCCAAGCCTTGTTTTCTAGGTCCACAGAGAACGTTCTCTCCAACCATGCATGTGTATATGCGTGTGTGTGTGTGCACGCGCGCACACAATCACACACACACACACACATCTCTTTGGAAAAATCAGCTTCATGAATATGCAAGTAGCATTTGAATAACTGTTCTTAATGAAGATGGTGACCTTGGAAACTGTCAGAGCAAGCTTCATGTGGAGCAAGGACATGGGGAGGGTGCAGGGGTGCTGAACGGATGAGAAGAGCAGCAACTGGAGCAGCACCGGTGGTACCCAAGGCTAATGCTGCCCAGCCCTGGACAAACATCTGTCCAACAGGGCACATGGGTTGATGTGCCCACAACAGCTCCTCCTTCCATTTACAGATTCCCATAGGCTACAGCCTGCTATGGGCAGCCCCTGACCTGTGTCATAGGCTCTTTCTGAATGGCAAATTGAGTCATGGAGTAAGGGGTGATCAGTATTCCAAAGGTCATGGGTAGTCTCTCAACAGAGACAACAGAGAGGCTTACCTCAGCAGGAAGAGACACATCCAGAGACACTTGGAAGCCTCATCCTATGAGGAGAACTTGTACACATGCTGCATGGAATTAGATCCATGTTCCTTGCTTTTACTACACCAAGTATGGCAAAGGCACACTGAACATCCCCAGCTTTCACTTCAGACAAGAAACCAGCCCTGGCTTCCCTCACAGGCTAGTCCTCAACCACTGCCCTCTCCAACTGCTGCCACTAGCCATGAGGAGCGGGGAGAGGGTGGTGCAGGACTCCCCAAGGACACCCAGGTATCCACCTAGCTGCAGCCGTCTTGTGGAAACAGAATCCCAAAGGCTACCCTGCAAGTTGATAGATGGAATGAATCCATGTCCCCTGTCCTCATTTGGTCTTTCTTATTGTCATAAGGATGAAGACCATTAACCTTCCTGGGAATGGGGCTGGCTAATACAACTGCTCAGGAGAGACAGGATTTCCAAATCTCTTTTGAGGTCAAGGCAGGAGGATGAAGGCGGAGCAATGTAGGAAGCAGAGGGGCCTAATGTTTATTGAGCACCAGCTCTGTTCTGGCTACGGTATATACTTTATCTTGTCTCACTTCACAGATAGAGGAAGGGAGGCTCAGAGGCCCCCACCCCTTCATCTCATGCCCAGTAAATGCAGAGCCAGGATGTACACAAAGGGCTTAATTTGGCTCCAAATTTCCACCATTGAAGCCAGACTAGTCTTTTCCCAACACACACACGCGCGCACACACACACACACACACACACACACACACTCCAATATATGAAACAGACAAGCACTAGATTTATTCCATCCCTCTAATTCCACAACCCCTGAGACCCCACTTGACCCTTAGAGCTCCCTTTGGAGCGTAAACCCTCTGGGCTCAAATAGACCAGAACATTTCTGGACCAGCAAGCATGCAGAGGCACATTCTAGGCCTCGAAACCAAGTAAGATTTGCTCAGGGCTCCAGAAAAACAGACAAGGCCATGCCTGGGGCCATGCTCCCACCACAGATACCCCAGCTGGCTGGCTAAGAGCAATCACACAGCTCTCCTACGTGCCTGCTCTTCAAACCATCACTCGAGCTCTGTACAGCCCGCCTGTCTTCTCACAGCTCCCTGCCCCAGAACCTGCTGTGGACCCAAGCTGCCTTAATCACAGTAAAAGATGAAGCCTTGATGGCCAGCGCCCTCCCTGAGGCTGGAGGACAAGGCAGAACCTTGCCTTCCGTAAATCCCTATCCCATCCGCCTATGGTTCTTTCCTCCTAATGGCAACCCGAAGCACCCAGATCCCACTGTTCTAACGCTCCATTCCTAGAGGGCTAGCACTGCCCCAGGTAGATTCCTATAACTGGAATCCTGAGGCACCAGAGGAAGAACCTATACTCCATATTTGCTCTGCCTCAGGTTCTCTCTGCCTATTGTCACCCAGCCTACCTTAATCACCCAGAGCCACTATCTATCTTGGATACAGAAGCAGGGAGCTGCCAGGCTGCTCTGACAGGCTAAGTGTGTGTAGGCCTAAAACTTGGAAACTGTCTGGAAGTTACCAGGCCTGTTCTCTCCCACTCCTGTCCAATCCATTCCACACAAGGAGACAGCTACTGCTTAACTCCTACTGAAGCTGGGATTAGGATGTTCTCAGGGCTAGCTGGGTTCTTGGCCTGGGAGGTGAGCATGCAAAATCAACATGCAAATTGTATGCAAATCTGGGGCCTGCTCTTTAGGTTCCTGGCCTCCTGCCATCTCTGCTGCATGCAGTTCAACCCTTATTCTGGTACCCTGGTTACAATCAATGTATGAGGTTAGGAGCTAGGAAAGCACTTCAGTAAACTAGGGGATCCTCCCTTGTAACTACTTCAAATTCCCCTCCAAGAAACATTTCCCCCAAGAATGTAGGGGAGGAGAGAACCTCCAGCCTCAGGCCTGATCAACCCCCCTTAGAGCTCTCTGAATATCAGCCAAGGCAGGGAACCAAACCATCACAAGGATGGCATCCCTAAAGATACGGAGGGACTAAGGACTCCTACAGTACACACCCCCTGCCAAATGCTCCATGCCTGTGACATGTTCTAAGCATATCCTCACCCTGTATTTGTCACATGTTCTAAGCATATCCTCACCCCTCTCCTAACTGCTTCTTGAGCAACTTATCATCAGGCCAAAGCTGAATGTTTGTGTGCCCACCTCTTCCCTCTCTGTAAGAAAAACAGGGGCTCTAGCCAGTGCCCAGCATCTGCTCAACTTCAGTACCGCCTTTGGGTCAACTGCTTACTAGCTTTTGTGTCTAATTGAGCTCCTCATTCTGCGGCAGAAATGTATTAAGGCAGCTGGCATTGATGCCCAGGAAAATGAGGCATCAGAAAGGCTGGTTGGGCATCACAGCACTTGCCTTTTCCTTCATCTTATCCTAGCAGCAGGCCCCTCTGCCCACCCTCCTCCTCCCAGACACTCACTGGTCCTTCACCTACACCCCCCCCAAGTTGTTCTTGCCACTTTGAGATTTTAAAAACATACCCCCAGTAACCCTCCCTCTTTTTAATTAGACACTGAACTGAATGCTAGAGATTTTCTTAATGGTCTGACAAAGGCTTTTAATTTGGTCTTCTCCAGAGAGAGGAACCCTGAGTCCCCATCCGAGAGGTTGGGGTGGGAAATGAAAAAATCAATGCAACCCATTATTTTGGCTTTTAGAAAACAGGAATTTTAGTGCCGAGGAAGCTTGTTCTTTTACACAGTAAAAATGCAAATTCAGGCAACACAGATGCTGGCACGCTGGATGTAACAACAGAGAGAGTCTCACTGGGGTTCATCTGGCTGCCCAGACCTGGATTTGTTTTGGCAATAATAAGGCAGTTATTGGAGACTCGATAACCGATTATTAAAACACCTTCCTAGTTTAGTTCTGGGGAAACAGGCTGAGCTCGGGCTTCGTCAAAAAAAAAAAAAAAAAAGGTATTTTGAGAGGAATGGAAATAACAGAAGCTTAAAACACATTCAATAACTGCTTAATTCCATCCAGAGGATGCTCCATCTCCTCCTGTTTTCTTCTCTCTGCCTGCCGCCTCCCGCTCCTCACAGATGGACGTACAAATTATTGCAAGAGGATATTGTTTTCTGTAACAGGCTGGAACATTCGCATTTACATTTTCCTTGGTGCCGCGGGGGTGACTGGCAACGAGAGAGAAATAAACCACGCCCCATCTTTCTTGCTTTCCCCACATTACGTCTTCCCCCCCCCCAAGCAGCCTCCACCACCCACCTACCATGCCACCCCAAGCAGAACAGGCCCCTGGGGATCAGCCTGGCACCTAAGACCCAATTAAGGCACCAAGGAAAAGATAGGCCTGTCTGGCAAGGCTGCCTGGCGCCCAACACAGATGCTGGTGCTCTGAATGGCAGGGGAGCCAAGGATCCGCAAACCCAAAGGCCACCAGGGCCACTATACCTGGTAACTTCTGCCTACCCACAAGACCTTCTAGTGGCAACTTCCTGCCTGAGTAGGAAAAAGCTCTGCCCCTCCAGCTGTTGCCCTGTGGCCTTCTGGGCCTTTCTCCACCCCCACCCCCATCTGCTCCTTCCCTATCAAATAACTGGGGCTTCATTTATTAATGCAGAGCTCCTGGCTGGGGGTGGGTGCAATCCTGCAGGTATTTGTGACAGAGGCTGCAGGGCTAAGAAATGGGCTGTTCTCGAGAGCAAGGTTAGGGACAAAGCAACAGAGTGTGGCCACAGCTCTGGTCTGTGTTTCTTGCCTGACAAAATGGAAAAGGGATGGGGGTTGAAGTGAGAGCTATGGAGAGAGAAAGCCGCTCCTCACCTTATGTATATTTAATATTAACGTAATTAAAGCTGTGAGCCAAACCAGCCTGCCAGGGTGGAGGAAAGCAGGAAGAGACCCAAGAAAGAAAATTGGTGTGTGTGTGTGTATGTGTGTGTGTGTGTGTGTGTGTGTGTGTGTACTGGGGGGCAGGAAGCAAGCTTGTTGCTCTAAGGGGGGATGAAGAGGTCAGTTTAGGAGTTCAGGGGGGCAAGGAGTTAAACAAGGTAGACCAGCCTTCGTGTACTACCCAGTGGACCCCCTGGGCCTGAGAAAGTCCAATACTTGGCTCACCATTTGAGGTCACCCGCTACCCAGCACCCGTATCTTCTGGGCAAAATCCCAATAGACTAGGCCACCAGACTGGCTCTGACCCGGCCATAAGCACAAATAAGGGTTAGCCTTCTTCCCCAACCTACTGGCTATTGCGTTGGGCTCTGGCAGGTTGCAAACTCCGGACATCCCTAGGCTTTAGTCGAGGACTAGACCCCCTCCCCCGGGCTCTTGGCTGTCCTTCTCCATTGCCTAAGGGTGGCAAGAATTATTGTTGGACCAGGCCAACCCCGGCAAAGGGGACGAAAGGAGAAGCTGCCCTCTGGGCGCGAAGGAGAAAAGTTAGAGGGTTGAGCAGGTAAAGCCGAGGAGCGTCTGTGCTCTAAAGCGCAAGGGCGCTGAGTTCGGCCGCCTCCTCTCCCTCCCGCCATCTGCGCGCCCGGGGGCACGTCCTCTACCACAGCCTAGAAGCTCAACTGTCCGCGCTGCCCAAGTCCCGATTTGATGCCCAGATTGCTGACCATCGAAAATGCTTGCCTTTTGCCAACCTCTCAGCCCCGGCTACCTCTCAGATCAGGTGTACGGAACCCCGGGAGCAGGTCTGGACGTGCCGGACACCTGGACCCACCCCTAGCAACCTTTTCTCTCCCGGGAAAGGGACACGCCCCCCAGTCTGAACACTTGTCCCCAGGTCCAGCAGGCCAAGCGCTGGAGCGGAGAGTCTCGCACCTTGGGGCGCGCTGCCTAAGGTGGTCAGGGAGACGCAGAGAAGACGGAGCCAGTGCCCGGGGTACGGGGGTGAGACGTAGGTGAGGGTTACTCTTGGGTCTGAAGAACAAACTTGGTGTCCGAGGGAACCCCCACCCTTAGGGACCCCTAGCTCCCCCAGCCCTGCACCCAGCCAGGCGCGGATAAGCGCCATGCGGTGCTCCGGCATTTGCGCCAGGGCGGGGGGTCGAGGGCGGTCGAGAGGCGCACGAAGCTACGGCAGGAGTGATCTTCCCTAGGTCCGAGGATCCAAATACCGAAGGCTCCCGGATGAAGTCTCGGTCCGAGGACCACCTGGCTCGCAGGGCACCCCGGGGTCCCAGCTCCAGCAAGCCGCGGGAGCGGGCAGGGGGCTGGGGGAGGGGGCAAGGACAGAACTGAGGCTGGGCTGCGATGGGAAAAACCAGGGGTTCCTTAGCCACCGCCCCCCACGGGCGCGCCCCTAAACGGCAGGCGCAGGGGGGCTGACAAGCGGTCCCAGGCTGACTCTCACCCGACCCTTCTCGCGGAACCGCCCCAGCTCTCGCGCCCACCCAGCGCCATGCACCCGAGTGGGTCCAGCACTGGGGCACCTGGAGCCCACCGGGCACCGCACCTTGCCTCCAGCCGCGCGCATCCCGGCCCCGCCGCCTCCACCGCCCAGCCGCCGGCAGCGCGGGTCTCACCTTTGTGTAAAGAGTCCAGGAGCAGGAGGAAAGTTACCAGCCACATGCCATAAAGAGGCCCTATTCTCCGGGGAGGTGGTCCTGTGGCCGGCCGTGCGGCAGCGCCTCTCCCCCGCTCAGCGCGCTCCCAGCCGCCCGCACTCGGCGCCCCGCTCTCTCTGCTCCTCAGCCCAGCGCACGGCGGCGGCTCCTCCCTCTTCGGCTCCCCGGCTCCTGTCATCCGCGGGGCTGGGCTAGGCGGCCGCTCTCCCCGCCCCACCCCCCGCGACACCCTGGGGTGGTGAGTGCTACTCCAGCCCCAGCCTGGGGTCCCTTAGCCCCACAAGCTCAGGGACAAAGGTGGGGACCCTGGCCAGACAGTCTCGATCCTGCTCCTCTGGTCGAGAGAGGAGAGGGGTCCCTATCGCACAGGGCATGTCATACGTGTGCCAAGAGTCTGCCGTGTAAGGGGCGAAGAACACTGGGTTTCTTCCGGCCCGGTCATTCAAAGCCATTGCTTGCCGTTTCTTTTGGACTCAGTTTCCCTCCACGAATGGGAGAGCGTAGGTACTCTGAGTAACATCTGGGCTAAGATCTTTGAAGACATTTGGTACTCTATATCCCAAAGCTCAAACGTACGTGTTGCCCGAGACCTTTAGTCACTTCTGCAAGTCAGGTTCCTGGGGAAGCTGTCTCAGACTACCCTGTCCCCAGCACTGTCCAAATATGCAGTAGCACCTAACACACTGTGAGCTTTTAAACACTCATTCACAATGAACAGATAATGCCTCTTCTGTGTGTGCTTTATCCCTCCCCCTCCCTCCTACCATCACCACCACAGCTTCCTCGACTTGCAGAATCTGGTCAAGACAAAAGTGAGGAAGGTGCCCCATCAGTCACCAAATGGAAGCCTAGCACGGCTGCGCTCCGAGGCGGGCACCACAGCATGCCTGACTCTGATGCGGAAGGTTGATGTGGTGAAAGTCTTTTGTCTTAATTCTCAAATAAGAGGCCACACAGGCTCCAGAGAAGGGGTCCAGCTAACCCGAGGATACACTAAGTGCCAGCACAGAACTCTCCACGCAAGTAGCCGCCTTTTTGAAACCTGGCTTTCTGTGAGGCTTAGTAGGCAAGGTGGGAGGAGCTGGGGGCTGCGGTTCTATCTATCAGACTCCTCCAGATGTCTCACCCAAGTTCAGGCGGAGAACCAGGTTTTCTCATTCACAGGTTTTGCCAAAATATGTCTAACGTTTTAAACTAAAATTTGAAAGCTGTGCCTTTTTTTAAAAAAAAAATGGAAAGATACATAAAGTGTGAAATTGCCGTTTTAACCAGTTTTTAATTTGCATGTGTGGTGTGTGTGTATACATGTTTACATGGGTACAGGTGCATGTGTATGTATGTGTGTGTGGAGACACCAGTCCATGTCAGGTGATTTTTCCCCCGCTAGATCTCTCTTCACCTTATATTTTGAAACAGAATCTCTGTCACTAAACCTGAAGAGCCAAACTCAGTGCTCCATGCTCACAAAGCAAGCACTTTGCAAACTGAGCTATGTTCCCAGTCCCCATTTTAACCTTTGGTTTAAGCTTACTCCTTAGGAAAGCCCCAGTGTTGTCCAACCATTATCATGTTCCATGTCCAGATTTTTTCCATTAAACTAAGCAGAAGCTCTTCGCCCACTGAACAGCAATACCCCACCCTCTAGGCTCTGGAACCGTCCCTTGATCTCACTCTCTATGCACTTGACTAGTCTAGCTGCCTCATAATGAGTGGCAAGCATATCCCTTTGCTCATTTCGTGTCTGCCTTAGCACATCTTTTCAAGGTTTAACCATGTTACAGCACGTGGCAGAGCTAGATTCCTCTTTACGGTTGAATAGTACTCTATTATGTGTCTATACAACATCTGTTTATTCATTCATCCATCAAATGCACACTTAGGTTGCTTCCACTTTTGATTCTTGTGAATAACTATGCTATCAACACATTTGTAAGAACATCTCTTTGGGCCCCTACTTTCCATTCTTTAGGGTACAGAACCAGAAGTGAGATTTCTGGATAGTATGGTAATTTTACGTTTAACTTTTTGAGGAACTGCCAGACACATTTAATTTTTTTAATACAGTATTTTAAGAGTTTAAAGGACTCTCACCTACAATTACTCGGTGTAGCTCCCATAAAGTCTATTAAAGTTTCATCAGGCTCCTTTAAAACTGGCTAGGAAATTGAGGCTCACACAAGATCACCAGGCTTGAAGTATCAAAAGCAAGACCCAAATCCAGGTCTCCAGACCCCAGCAGTTGCTTGCTCACTGTTGTGCAGCCTTCCCTGGCGGTCGAGATCTATGATCGTAAGCCACTCTGAAGCGCATGCTTTTGGGTAGGTGGCTTGTTGTCTCTAAGTGTACAGCAGAGTATAGAGGTCAGACTTCAGGGGGTGTTTGACACGACCTGGCTCAAAGCTGTGCTTTGCGGGTGGCTCCCTGAAAGGAGAAGCCATACACCTGTCTGAGATCATACAGGAGGTGACAGAGTCCACTTGTCTTCTCTCCTGTCCCGTCTTCTGTTGCCTTTCCACACCACCCTAGCCTATGGGACTCATTCTTTCATTGTGTCCCTTCCTGTCGAAGGAGAAACTCATAGAGAAGAATCCAGTTATTTAAAGCTAAGCCTATTGACCCAGAGCACCTGGTCAGGCTGTGCCTAAAATAAACCACTAAGTCAGACGGGATGAAAAGAGCTCTGTCTGCTACAAGGGGACAAGGCCGGAGAGGGCCTGGGATGATGTCACAAATGTCCCAGCTCTGAGCCTCCAGGCTAGAGGGAAAAGACGTTGCCTCTCTCCATCCACCTGAAGTGCTCCCTAGAACCTGTGTCCCCTTCATGCTGATTCCACAAGACCTGTGTGATACCAAAAGGATGAGGTCACTCACCATGTCTGTCCCTTGAAGAGGAAGCATCTGTACTGTTCTGACATAGAGAGAAATTTAAGGAAGAGTAGGTTCAGGGACTCCCACTAGCAAAGAGACTTTCCAACATCGACCCTTAAGAGTGTGGCCTTGGACTCAGGCTGTGTTCTCAGTCCAATCCTGCCACTCGCTGCAGAGTCCCCTGGGAAATATTTGTGTGTCAAATCCTGGTGTCCTCACCTGGAAAGTGGAGACAGCTCAGCATCTTTGTCAGGAAGTCATGTGAGAATTAAGTAGGACACGCCTGATGGCCAGCACAGCATGGCACGAGTAAATATTATGGATGTCACTGGCTTTGCTCACAAAGACCTTGACTGCTCCGGGGGGAAAAACTTCTCTGCTGGGGGATCCAGGGTCTTGCACCCCATGCTATGACAAGGCCATAATGAAGGAGTTGGGGGCTCTGACAAGTGGCTGCAGAAATATGGACAGTGTTCGCCAATATAGGAAGGAAAGCAGGGAGGGAGAGAAGGAGGGAGGGCGAGAGGGAGGGAAGGACCAGGATGGAGGGATGGACAGACAGAGGGATGGAGAGACCTGGTAACAGACAGCTCTTACTTTTTGTATTGCCATTTCCTAAATGATGTTCCTCTCTGGTACTCAGGAAACACTCTGTCAGTGACAGCTTGGTTCAAATGTGCTCAGTAGCCCCCTCTAATTCCCTTCATGTAGGGGTTTCTTGCCATGCCTGAACCTTAAGGAGAAACAAAGTGTAGGGGAGGAGATACAGTTTGTTCCTTCACAATCCTGAACCAGGTGGAAACCCCCACACCCACATGTAAGTCTATGTACACCAGTGTAAGAACAAACACAGTTGCCCAGGCAAACAGTCATTTGTACAGGTAAACATAAATACTTAATGGCAGGCCCACCTGTGCTTAACTACAGTCTGAATGCAGTCCAAAATTTCATACTGGCACTTCCACATAGGCCTCAAATTCATGGGATTCGTTTCTTATAGAGACACCACTGAACAGCAATGAGAAATTCCCAATGCTTTCTTGCACTGGAACTCTGAACGAAGATTAAAAAACAAAACAAAACAAAACAAAACAAAAAAAAAAACACTGTCAGTTAAAACAGCTTCATGAAGTCACAGGGAGATTGGGAGGTGAGCTCCTTCCAATTCAGGTTAATCATGGATATTTAGGGGGTATTATTTTGCCATGTTGCATTAAGAGCAGAGCCATCACAAGAAACAACAGATGTTTTTATTGTTTAACTTAGACAATGAACTTACATATTTTGACTACTTTTCTACAAAAAAAATGTAATTATTTCAACAAAGCCTTCATATGTGCTCAGACATTCTTGGGAAATTTCAGTATAAATATGGCTTTCATAGAAGAAATCAATACTGAACCAGGTCGATCTTAAAAACTTAACACTTGGGGTTATGTAGCTAATTTGAGATTGACCTTCATGGCATTTACTCATTGATTGGAAGAGGGGGAAAAGCAAGGATTTCCCTTCTCTCCATCCTGTTTGTAATAGATTTCAATGCTGTGCACAGAATCTTGGGCTACGATCTCATGGCAGCAGCAGCAGCAGCAGCACCAGCAGCACCAGCAGCAGCAGCAGCAGCAGCAGCCATCTCTGTGGCACTGGGCAAGTACCTCAGTGATGTTAGAGCCCTGTTTCTTCATCTACAGTGTGAGGTTTGGACAAAAAGATGGAGTAAACACATGTATACAGGAACCTTGGATCCATACCCACATATCGTGTGTGTGTGTGTGTGTGTGTGTCCCTGCAAAGTATGCATGCTCTCTACTGCAGGCAAACAGACAAAATTATAAATGTTTAATCACAGATGCTCAGAAATAAACAATAATACATAAAATAAATACTAAGATTTCCACCTTTAGGGTCTTTTAAATTTATTTACTTTATTATAAGGAGGCATGGAGATGCCAGAGAACAGGTGTCAGGAGCTGGTTCTTGGCTCTCTCCTCCCACCACAGGTTCCAGAGAACCAAACTCAGGCTGTCCAGTTTGCACAGAAGTCATTTTCCCCACCTCCATCTTTCCCAGACAGGATGAACTACTCAAATTCATGGATCATGATGTCTCCATAAAATATAGTGGGTGTCACTAAATGGTCCAGGTCTAGCACCTAGAGGGGAAGAAGCCCCCGATGGACTTCTCATACATCCTAATAGCATCAGGTACTGTCACCCATGCTGGCCTGGCTGAGCAACGACCTGGATGTTAGGTGGGGGGTCTCCAGGCTTATCCTGTCCAGGCTCCTGCCTCAACAGTGACTATCACAGGAGTCTAAGGCTATGGAGACTCCAGGAAGCAGAGTATCCCAACTGTGTTCTGTCAACCCCCAGCTCTGAGGCTGGCTGAGAAGCCAGCCCAGGGAGCCCCTATGAAGTCTGAATTCTGCAGGTTCACAGTCCTAATTCTCTCTAGAGTTGAGGCTGGGCTGGAGTGGAAGGCATCCAGACTGAGAAACAAGCAAACAAAAAGCACACATTCAGGCCGTCCTGCTTCCCATCTTGTCCTACATGTCTCTCATCTACACATCACGAGATTTTACTTAACTATCGAACCTGATGGGTGTGGTGATGATACCCTTAATCCTGGTGCATGAGGGCAGGGGGTTGGCAGGGGTAGAGATAGAGGCAGGAGCAGAGGCAGACACCTGTGAGTCTGTGAGTTTAAGACCAGCCCCATCTGTGCATAATGAGTTCCAGGACATCCAGAGCTACACAGTAAGACTCTGTCTCAAAAGCAAAACAAAACAACAACAACAACAACAACAACAAAAATGTCCTTAGGTCCTTCTTGAAGGGCCAGTCCTCACTCCTGAGCAAAGAAACTTCTCTACACAACAGACTGAAAACCACAACCAACCGAAATGAATTGTAGAGCCCAGTCCCACTGATACATCTACAACAGAGCTCCTGAACTTAAGGCCCAGAAATAACTTCAGAAGAGGAGGAGGAAAGATTGGAAAGCCAGAAGATCAGGAGGTGACTGTGAGATGGTGTCTCTTAGGGACATCAGAAACCTGATCCATGATAGTTCATTATTGCCTAAACAGGAGCTTAACAGAGACAGCACCAACACACATACTAACAGGGACAGAGGAAAGGCCTCCACCCCACTCACAGAGTGACAAACAACAGGGAAATGGTGAAAGCAGGGGAAATGGTCTTGTGGTCTTCTCCAGAGAAGAGCACACCAATTGGTACCCAATACCAAAAGGGCAGTCCCCCCAAAAAGAAAAAATGCATATATGTATATATACAAACACACATATATACATATATATACATATATACATATATATACATATATATATACTAAGTATATGTATATATATATACAAAATATTCACACATATATGTGTATAGATATATAGATACAGATATATACATTATATGAACTGAGCAGGTTATACTTATGTATTTAAGAATGTGTGCGTTTATAAAACAGTAATTAGTGAGAAGTCTATGAATTAGAAAAAGCAAGAAGGAGACTGAGGGAGTTTAAAGGGGGAAAAGGGAAGGGGAAATGACATCATTATATATAAACTCAAACATTAAAAAAAAAAAACCCAGCCTCTGGACACTGTGCCCTTTCCAGCCCGCTCTTCTCCAGCTCCCAGACCCCTCTTCCACCTGCCGTGTGCTGTCCTTCGGTGAGGCCGACAGGCACTCTGGCACCTCCTCGGCTGTGACTCCCACAGACATCAAGTGGCCTGTGGCATGGCAACTCACGCCTTCGTTATGAACTAAGGCTCTCCGCACTCACATGACCATTCCTCCTGCAGACACTTGGTGCCAACTCCTTTGCCTATACCTACAGGCCTTCTCCTGGAGCCTCCGTAAACACTGACTGAATGGCTGGTGTGACTGTCTCACGAGATGCTCAGCACCTTCCTACAGCCCCATGTGTCACAACCCCACAGGCATGGCCTTCCTCTTGAGTCTGAGCCCCACGTTTGGCAGTCCTCATACTGGTATCTCTGGCCTCTCAGGGTGAGCTCTTGGCAGGATGCTGGCATCTGCAGATGTACCAATCTCAAAGCCAAAGACGGTTTGGCAAAGGCACGCCTAGCCTGCATCCCCGTAGTCTTCCTGATTGTCACTGTGGGGAGGTTTTTTAGGGTGGGGGAGGTTCCAAGTGTTTTGTGTTGCCTTTTATCTAAGATACTCACAAAAGAGGGCCAGAGGCCACTCATGTTGGCATATGCCTTCAATCCCAGAAGGATGCCTTGGGAGGCAGAGATAGATGGATCTCCTAAGTTTGAGGCCAACCTGGTCTACAGAGTGAGTTTCAGGACAGCCAGAACTACACAGAAACCCTGTCTCAAAGGGAGTGGTGTGACAGAAAGGGTCAGACCTGCTTTTGAGTGTTATACAAAATGCAGACGCTGATGGTCCAAGGACGTGTAGCATGCCGAGAACTGACATAACTCAAGTTCTGGATCCTTCAGGCTAAAGGGCGTGTTCCTATGCTCAGAGCTTATGAAAGAGTGTGTGGGATGGCCCAGTTAATCTGAAGCCTTCACCATATTCTCTTATTCCCTAGCATCCCAGGGGATCTGGTGAGCACTGGGTATCTGACTCATTTTCAGGTAGGGCATATTTGTGTAGTTCATAGGTTATTCGTGCCTCTGTCCCACGGAACAGCTTGCAGGAACATGTTTCCAGGCCCAGAACAGCCCACCTGGCTTTGCTTTGAGACAAGATTTTACTGTGGAACCTGGGTTAAATTTGAATTCACAATCCTCCTGAATGCTGGGATTGCAGAAGTACCCTACTATGCCAGGCTTGGTCAGTTGGCTACGATTTAAATCCCATATGCCATGGACTTTGTTATGAGAGAGAGAGAGAGAGAGAGAGAGAGAGAGATCAGGTGTAAAGTAGATGGAGTCAGCAGCTGGGCTGTGGAAGCTTGGATGCACACAGAGCATCTCAAAGAAGAGTGTGACAGAAGCTTCTCAGGGAGTTGGCTAAGGGAAGCACGTGACCTTCCAGATTTCCAGGACTTTTGTATATTTTTTTTAACAATTTGTCATTTGTCTTAATTTTGCGTGTGTATGTGTGTGTGAATGGTATCTGTACATGTATGTGTACAGATCCATATCAGGTGTCTTCCTCGGTTGCTGTCCGCTTTATAGTTTGAGACAGGGTCTCTCACTGGACCTACAGCACACTGATTCAGCTAAACTACCTAGAAGCAAGTCCCCAGGCCTTTCCTTGTTTCTGCCTCACCAGCTGTGGGATTACAGGTTGTGTGCAGCACCTGGCTTTTCTGTGGGTGCTGAGGGACCTAAACTCAGGACCCCAGGCTTGTACAGCAAGTGCCTTACCAGCCGAGCCATCTCCCCAGCCCCTGTTGCCATTTTATCATTCCAAATTAGCAATCACATTCTATCTATTTTTAAACATTTTTAAAAGACTCATTTTATGTTATGGGTGTTTTGCCTGCATGCATATCTGCATATGTGCATGCAGAGTGCACCACATGCATGCAGTGCCTGCAGAAGCCAGAAGAGGGCATTGGATACCTTGGAACAGGAACTACAGATAGATGATTGTTAGTGGCCCTTTGGGCATTGGGAATCCAAGTCAGTCCTCTGACAAGCTGCCAGTGCTTCTAGCCACTGAGCCCTCTGTTTAGTGCCTTACTTACTCTCATATCTGTAACCTTTATAGTTTCTTAAGTGCAGGCTCTAGAAACCCTAATCCATTCCAGGAATTTCCTCGGATCCCACGGCAGTGCAGAGCTGGGCAGGCACAGGCTTCCTGGATCCTCAGTGAGGGTCCTTTCATGCCTTCAGTCCATGTGGAAGTTCTGTGCATGCTTAAAATTGCCACCTCCCGGGGAAGGGATCTTCCACAGGGCAGCCATGACGACAGTACCCATAGCCATGAACTTGACTTGGATGCTGAGTTCTTTCCTAGAGTGTCTGCCTGCTTCTCCACAGGCTTGATCTGTTAGTGCTCACTGGGAGAGGCCCAGAGATGCCTCACACAGCCCTAATGCCCTCCATGGTCCCTCTGCAGGACAGTTTCCCTCTTGTCACTGTGACAAACTATCAGCATAGAGGACAGAGGAATCACTGGGAGATAGCAGTAAGCTCCTCCAACTACCAGTACAGGGACTGTGAGCAGGAAGGAATCCCTCCTGCCAGCTATTGAGGCAGGAGACCAGGGTGGCTGACAGTGAGCTGAGGCTTTGTCCCGTGAGTGTGGGGCACATTCTCACTTGGCCCTCCCCACTTGGCCCACCCCATCTACCTCTGGGTTCTCTCTGGGCCTCCAAAGATGCTTCACCAACCTGAGGTTTAATGTCACCAGTGCCAAGGGCTCCCTCCCCACCCTGAAACCTACCCTAACTTTATTACCTATGCCCATATTCTGGTCTATTGAGCCTCATGTGCCTGGCCCCTCCGGAGTGCACGGGCTGTGTCTAATCTCTCTCAGAAGACAGCTTTCTGCATAACGGAGAAGAGCTACCAGGGCCCTTAGGGTTTCTACTGGGCCGCATTTCTAGTCACTGTTACCTGCCATTTTAACAAGATTGCTAGAACCTTCAGTGTGCTGGCTTCCCTTTCTGTTCTACCTCTCTCTGCTCACTCTACAGCACAGGCTGGCCTAGAACTTGAAGTCCCCTCACCTCAACGGGCACCTTTTTGAGTTTGAGGTTACAGGTATTCACTGCCATGCCTGGGTAACATTTCCCTTTAAACGGAGCAGACCCAGTGCCATAGAAAAGGTCTGTGCAGGCCTAGTACAGGAACTGCCACCAGCTGTGGGACCCATCAGCTCTGAGACTGCTGCGCTGGGCCCTTTAGCTTTAGCAAAGCGCAGCCCTATGGCCCCTGGTGTGATCACTGGGTGAGAGCCGTAATGCAGTGCATCATTTCCTGCATATTTGAACCAGTGAACACTGGCGGCTTATTCAGAGGACTGGCTGGATTCCCAACCCCAACATGGTTTGCCTAACACACACACTGGTGATATTGGTGATAGTAAAGTCAGAGGTCAGTCCCACAAGGAGCAGAACTCCGGGGTAGAATATAGCATCGGGGAGCAGGAGAGCCCAACCCCAGGCCACCGTATCATTGAATGCCACATCCTTAGCAAAGCTGACCCCCGCCCCCCCTTTTTTTTAACAACTGCAGTTGCCAATGTGGAAAGATCAAGCATGGCACTTTCTCAAGTGTCTTACCAGAAGGTCACAGATAAGAGTCAGAAACAAACTTACAGTCAGTGAGTTTGGAAAACTCCGGGACGGCTGGAGGTAAATGAACGGGCTTCTCCAGGGAGCCCTCAGCGTGCCAGTCTCCACAGTATGTATGAGGTCCCCTGACTTATTTTCATCTAAAATATTAATCCTTTTACTGTATACAGCCCACCCATGACCCCCGAAGGAAGCATCCCCTAAGGCTTCTATATTTATTTGTTTGTTTCTCTTTCTTTTTTGTGGTGCTAGTGACTGAACTCAGGGCCTCGAGGCTGCTAGGCAAGCACTTGATCACCCAGCTAGCTCCCAGCTAGCTCCATTTATTCCGTTCTTTTAGCTTTTGTAAGCACACCACCCACTCCCCAGACCCTAAAGGTAAGGAAAAATCTCTGGATGGTCCAACTCAGAACCTCTGTCCTCAAACCGACCCTGTGGTGGGGAGAATGGCTGTAGGATGAACCCAAGACTCACAGTCAATATGGCAGAGCAGAGAATCCTTAGAGAACATTCTCTGTATGCACCTGGATCAACAGGTTAAAGTGACAGTCATCAACTAGACAACCATAGCCTAGGGCAGAAATAGGGCTCTGTGTGTATGTGTGTGTGTGTGTGTGTGTGTGTGTGAGAGAGAGAGAGAGAGAGAGAGAGAGAGAGAGAGAGAGAGAGATAGATGATAGATAGATAGAGAGAGAGAGAGAGAGAGAGAGAGAGAGAGAGAGAGAGAAATGTATACAGGCATGTTTTATATATGTCTATGTACCATGTGCCTGCAGTGTCCACAGAAGCCAGAAATGGGTAATAAATGCCCCTAGAACTGGAGTTATAGTGTGGATGCCAGGAGTTGAACCAGGTTCTCTGCAAGAGCAACCAGTGCTCTTAACCTCTGAGCCATCTCTATAATCCCTTTCTTTTCCCTCTTTATGATCACGTGTAGCCCAAGCTGGCCTCAAACTTGCTACACAGCTAAGGCTGACCTTGAACTCCTGATCTCCCAGCTTCTACCTCTGAAGCGTTGGCCTCTCTCACTACACCCAGCAGAGATGGTTGCTGTTCAGCAGTCCTATATCTATGGTGGTGTCTATGTCACTGGTGGGGTTGCCCTGTGTCTCTTACACTGTCTGTTCACCCCTCCACACTCCAGGTAGACATTTCCTAAGTGTTTGTTGAATGAATCTGGGATGATGTGGTTGGGATAGATGACTTTTCAAATCTCACTGAGGCTTATGGAAAGAAACTATGAAGGAGTTGCTGAAATTCAGAAAAGGGGTCAGCCAGCAACAACAGAGGCAGAACTTGAGCTGGACTGGAGGGATAGGAAAGCCCCGGTGTAGTGTTGGCCAAAAGGACACAGTGAGTGTCTTTGGTGAGACAGCCTCACATTGGGGCATGCAACATTTTAAGGACATCTTCAACAATACTTTAGTTAGGACGTTGAAACTAAGCAGAATGAACCAATTGTTCGTCAGCATCAGCTGCTCCCCTTGGCAAATTTCAGCTATGGACAGCCACCCATAACGATGACTGTCACAGGCCCTGATGGTGGCTCAGTACCACACTCAGGCCTTCAGGGACACAGCATCATTATCACAGCTTCATGCCTGCCCATTGTACAGATCATTCAGCTGAGGATCAGAGAAACAGCTGAACTTGTCCCCACACCGCTGGTGACCTTTGCATGGTCACCAGCGGTGGTGGCAACATTTGCTGTCACCTTTCCAGAGCAGATTTGACACAGAAAATTTCAAATGTGCACAAGCAGGAAGAGTGGTCTACCAGAGCACCTGGCCGATTTCCCAGCAGCACCTGCTGTTCACTCGAGGCCAGTCTGATTTCTCAGGTAGCCCACAACATCTTAGATTTTTACATTTTTACGTTATTTGATATTGTGGAGGTCAGAGAACAGCATTCAGGTCCAACTCTTCCATCCTGCATTTATCCATTGAGACATCCTCCTGTACACCTTGAACTGATTTGAAGAAAATCTCTTGCGTTATATGATATCATCAGTAGACTTTGCACCCTCCTGGTAGACGTACCCTAGGCTAGGGACGCCCCCATCCTTTCCCTCTCTCACCCATTCTTCCATACACCCTGGTATTTGGGCAGAGATGTGAGTCACGGGACCACCTATCCTAAAGCACTGACCACCGAGTGGCTGGCTTCTGAATCTTCTATGCCTCTGTGCCTGGAGCCTCTTCCCTCAGTCTGGCTTCTCTGGAGACAGAGATAGTTGGACATGCTGATCTTCTGCCTGGTAGGGCTGTTGCTGTGGGCACAAGTCTTTCTAGACCACTTTGGTCCTAAACTCACACTCTGGCCCTGCCCTTAAGCCCTGTTCATTCCTGCTTTGGGGCAGGGGAGGAGGGGAAGAGGGGAGGAGGGGAAGTCTCTGCCTGGGAAGAAAGGACTCTCTCCCTTCCCAGTCTAAGAGACCAAAGAGAGGTAAGTGAGCTGTCTCCCTAGTTTGGCCAGAGTGGGGGCGGGAGGGCAGGATACAGGGAGGGCATACAGTACCTATTTTGGCCAGCAGGTGTCACCTAAAGACTGAGCAGTAAAAACCTGTGGGCTGTGTGGGCAGTTACTATGAGGTTTTCTTTGAGTATTAAATCCTACCAGACCCGGGAGAACAGAATGAAGCTTCCCCCACCCCCGTGCAGATTTATCTTGATTGATCTGACGCTCCTTGGATCTCAAGTGAAGCTTTAGTTTGAAGTGTGTTTGCATCAGACCCTAGGGCCAGCCTGGTGTCAATATTCCTGTTCTACAGATGAGGGACCTGAGGCTGTGGAGACCAAGTGGTTGCTAATGTTACACAGCCACTAAAGGGCAGAGCGTGGAGTCGGCAATAGGATGTAACTCTAGTCTCCTGACTGTTCTGGACACTGTGCCTGAGCTGAGGCATATCCCTGCTGGCCTGGTCTTCAGGAGGAGACCAGAGGTCACAGCTGTCCTTGGCCCTTGGGGAAAAAGGAAAGGAACAAGATGCTCTAGGAGTGGCAAGAGACCTACTGTTATCTGAGGGCATCTCCCTCCAGGTATCAAAATCTGCCTTTCAGCGAGGGAGGTCTACCTAGATCAGGGGCTTCTAAATCCTGCTTACATGGACGAACATAGACACAGTTACAGACACACACACACACACACACACACACACACACACACACACACACTCAAATGCATGAATTGGGAGAGAAAGACAGCCCCAGGACTTAGATGTAAGCAGTGTCCCATGTTGCTTGGGGGCATTTGCCACAAGGGATCCTCTATAGGTTTCTCATCTGCATGTTTTTTAAAGATTTATTTATTGAATGTACATGAGTACACTGTAGCTGTCTTCAGACACAGCAGAAAAGGGCATCAGATCTGTTACAGATGGTTGTGAGCCACCATGTGGTTGCTGGGAATTGAACTCAGGACCTCTGGAAGAACCAACAGTGCTCTTAACCCCTGAGCCATCTCTCCACCCCTCTCATCTGCATTTTTATAAACAGTCTTCACTCTAGTTTATCAAAATGCCTAACACAGTGCCTGGCACATGCTGACTATTCAAATCCTTGATTGAAGCATTGAAGTAAGACCTGGGTTGCGCTCGCCTTGCCCCTCACCCAAGTCCCATTCAATCAATGGCTTTGTTTTATATTCCTGGTCTCATTCAACCGAGTGATGGGGCTTATAATGTCCATCTCTCAGATGAGGACACTAAGGCACAGAGCTACAGAAGGAGTTCTCTGTTACTGTCCAGCTGATGGGCTGAGATCTGCCTATCACCGGCCGTTTCCACACCATGTCCTATCTCTGCCCCTGCAGGATCTGAGTGGAGGGAAGTACGAAGCCCAGAGGACAGCCATGTTTCTAGACCCGCTCAGATTGGGGTGATGATATGAGAGTCTATCCAGACAGTGGCATCAGGGTTTTTTTTTTTTTTTTTTTTTCTCATTTGGTGAAGGGTTGGGCAAGCAGGAGCCTCCACGTGGTCAGAAGGTTAGATTGTCATGTCCACCCTCTCCAAAGGGATGGCTGTGGGGGGCAGAGTGCATCTCCCCAACTCAGCTTATTTTCTGGGGAGGCTACATCCCTGCTTTCCCGGCTCCTACTGAGTGTATAGTCCTCAGTGACCCTTGGAACGGAGAAGCTGGTTGTGTGGCGCCCCCTTGTGTCTGAGGACAGGACAACAGCACTGGAGGCTGTGCTGAAAATTGGCCGGATTCTCTGCCATCCAAAGTTGAGTCTCACAGGCACTGTGCAACCTGCTCCATCCCATCCCACTGTGTCCGTACCCAGCTCTGAGACCTCCCTGAAGGGACACACAGTGTCCTCCAGCCTGGGCCATTTGTTCTCTGGTATGTGGGCGGAGCTCTGGGGAGGCCAGCGAGTGTTGGTGGTCACAGTCTGCTTGCCGTTGCTGTGGTAAAAGACAACTGGGGGATGGTGAGATGGCTCAGTGGGTAAGAGCACTGACTGTTCTTCCGAAGGTCATGAGTTCAAATCCCAGCAACCACATGGTGGCTCACAACCATCCCTAATGAGATCTGGTGCCCTCTTCTGGTGCGTCTGAAGACAGCTACGGTGTACTTTCATATAATAATAAATAAATCTTAAAAAAAAAATAAAAAAGAAAGAAAGAAAGAAAAAAGACAACTGGAGACAGAAAAGGATTTATTCGGCTTACACTTCCAGGTCACAGCCCATCCGTGAGAAAAGCTAAGGCAGGAACATGGAGGCAGGAACTGAAGCTGAGGCCATGGAGGAGTTCTGCTGACTGGGTTGTTCCCCATGGCTTTTGCTCAGCTTGCTTTCTTATGCAGGAATGACCCTACCCACAGTGAACTGGGCCTCCCATATCAAACAGTCATCAAGAAAATGCCACACAGACAAGCCTACAGCTCCCTCTTCCCAGATAACTCTAACTTGTGTCAAGTCGGGGAAAAAAAAATTAGCCAGCAACACTCCCTGAGGCACGAGGACCTAACTTCTGCCATGGCGTTACCAGGTTTGTTAGGGTCACAGAGTGGGATCTAACACACCAGGACACCCGTCCTCAACAGGTCTACTGACAAACAATCATGGAGGAGAGTGACTACATTGAGAGAAGGAACAAAGATGCCCAGGGTCCTTCCAGGTCCACTATGGAGGTTCGCGATGGTGACATTAGTTTTAAATAGTAGAAAGAGGAACGAGCCACTGACCATCCCTGCTAGACTCAAGCTCCTCCTGTAAGGTGGTCTGTCAGAACTGCGTCGAGCTCTTCCCAGGAGACAGACATGCTCCCCTATGCCTGGCTCTGGGGCTTCCTCAGGCTTTTCCTTCTACCATGAGATTCCTGGGGAAATTCTAGTTCTTCAGTGAGCCCCTCATTTCTTTCTTTCTTTCTTTCTTTCTTTCTTTCTTTCTTTCTTTCTTTCTTTTTTAAATGTTTATTTATTTTATGTATGTGAGTACACTGTAGTTATCTTCAGACACACCAGAAGAGGGCATCAGATTCCATTATAGATGGTTGTGAACCACCATGTGGTATGCTGGGAATTGAACTCAGGACCTCTGGAAGAGCAGTCAGTGCTCTCAAACGCTGAGCCATCTCTCCAGCCCCCGAGCCCCTCATTTCTATAGCCAACGAAGGGGGTACAAAATATATTGATTGCTGCAGGGACTCTTGCATTAGCCCAGAGGCCAGGCTGTTCTCTGCTCAGCCTCTCATTGCATTGGGGTTACCCTGCTTCTCCCCAGTTCCAGCATAACCCTGTTCCTTACATAAAAGGAAACTTTTCCCCACATCCTCCTTGGTCTCAGCCTACATGGTGGTTTGAATATGCTTGGCTGAAGGAGTGACACTACTAGGAGGTGTGGCCTTGTTGAAGTGGGTGTGACCTTATTGGAGGAAGTGTGTCACTTTGGGGGGTGAGCAATAAGACCCTCCTCCTAACTATGTGGGAGCTAGTCTTCTCCTAGCAGCCTTCAGATGAAGATGTAGAGCTCTCCTCTTGCACCATGCCTGCCTGGATGCTGCCATGTTCCCACCTCGATGATAATGAACTGAACCTCTGAACCTGTAAGCCAGTCCCAATTAAATGTTGTCCTTATAAGAGTTGCCTTGGTCATGGTGTCTGATCATAGCAGTAAAACCCTAAAACAGACTAGTAGGACCATAGACCACCACCCCACCCCATGTCCTCAAGGGAAGTAACTGAGAGGCCCCAGCTGAGGGGGCAGGGACCCAAGGAGTAAACTCATCTCCCCTACACCTTAGCTCACATGGGACTTGGAGAGGTAATGGGTATTCCAGCCTATCCCTGGGACCTGGTTATCTTGAAGGTGGGCTCATAGGACACTGCCTCTTTGTCATCTCTGGACATCATGGCATCCTGAGAAGAGGGGCCAGGCTGGGCAGGGACAGAACTCTTCCAAATGATTAAGGAGGGTGTGTCCAGGAAAGCTGGTAGCCTTGACTCTTAGCTTGGAGATAATGCCTATCACATAGCCACTGGCCCAAGGTTCCAGTGGGTTTTGCTGGTTCCCAAGTGTCTTAGTTAGAGTTTCTTCCTATTGCTGTGACAAACACCATGACCAAAAAGCAAGTCGGGTGGGAAAGGGCTTATTTACCTTATACTTCCATATTGCTGTTCATCATTGAAGGGAGTCAGAACAGGAATTCAAATAGAGTAGAAACCCAGATGCAGGAGCTGATGCAGAAACCATAGAGGGGCTCTGCTCGATGGCTAGCTCAGCTTGCTCTGTTATAGAACCTGGGACCATCAGCCCAGAATGGCACCACCTACAATGGGCTGGGCCCTCCCCATTGATCACTAATGGAGAAAATGCCTTACAGCTGGATCTCATGGAGGCAGTTCCTAACTAAGGCTCCTCTCTCTGTGATGACTCTAGCTTGTGTCAAGTTGACACAAAACCAGCCAGGACACCGAGACTCAGAGGATGAGCGGAAAGCTGATACTGGGAAAGATTTCAAAGACGCCCCACCTCAGTGAGCCTACGCACCACCGACTCTGCCCCAGACCTCATGCCTATACAAGCCTCCTCACCCCTATATAGTGGTGGGTCTCATTCAGCCATCTTCCCCTAAGCAGCACTCAACTAATGCTTACTCAACTAATGCTTACTGAGTACATCCTCTGCTGGATGTGGGATGGCCACTAGGGGGCATGCCCGAACTTAGAGATATTTTTCCCACCCTGGAATAGCTTATCTGCTGGGGGCCTGGAGTGAAGGAATGTTCTGATCTAAGAAGAAATGTCATCGGGTAGCAGGAAGGATCCCAGAACAGCTGGGGCCCATTCTGCATCCCCCTATTCCTGCTCACGTCTCCTGAGTGGCTGTCTGAGGGTTCAGGCCTCTCCTGGATAACTTTATTAAGTTGATAGTGAATGTTTGGTTTGCAGACCTGAACTGTTATTTCCTGCAGAGCATGGACTATGAGTTCTGGGAGTTTTTGTGTGAGTGCAGACTCAGTTATGGATTGACAGGACTTTCTGGGGAACAAACAGAGAATTCAACCCGCTCCATACTATCTCCTTCCTCCACTTCTCCAGGTGTGTCCGGTGGCAGCCTTTTTCACGTACCCAGCAACTGCGTTCACGTGGCTGTGTGTGTCTGTCTAGTTGTGCATTAAGAACAACTAACGACCCTGGGTTAGGGAGAGAATTTACTCCAGTTCCAACCTCCCTTCAGAGCCACTGCCCCTTGACTTTTAGACTGGACCTTGGAATTTTTGTCTCCTGTTTTGTTTCCCCAAAAGCCAAGTCTGGAGACAGACAAGGACCTTTCCAAGGTCACAAAGCAGGCTTGGGGACAAAGCTGGTAGGAAGGCCAGTTTCAGTTTCCAGTGTGGCCTTCGGAGCACTCGAAGCTGCCTGGCTGGGAACTTCCCACCCTCCTCCATCTCCCGTCTGGCTCACCTGGGCACTCCTCCTGGTGACAGACACCAAGACACTCTTCCAGGAAGCCGTAGTGAGGAGTTCTCAAAACAGAGACCCAGGTTTAAAGATGTAAAGACACGAAACAGCACTGTGGGATTATGGGACACATTGAGCAGCTCAGTCGGCTTGGATAAACAAATCAGATACATGGGGCTTGAAGAGTGGCTCTAGCCTCTGACTTTCCCAGATGTGAAGCCCGTGACAACTGGGGACTCCCCCCCCCCACACACACACACCCTAACCTATGTCCTGCTGCCATCCCCCTTGTCCCTCCAGTCTCTTAATGAGAGCCTGGGCACTAAGGTTCCAAATTCTAAGTGGAAGTTCTTCACAGCCCCTCGACTCTCCAATCGCAAGAACACAGAGCATTCCTAGTTCCTCGTGTATCCCGAGGCTGGAGGGGACCGAGTCCCCAGAATCTTCCCCCTTGCAGTCCATGCCTCGGTGCTGCTCTCCTAACACACTTGACTGTGGAGGCTAAGTCGCTGACTCTGGGGCCCAAGCTGATCATCTTCCTGATTGGAACAGCAGAGCAATGGGATTCATGAGGCCGGGCTTCAATCCAGAACTGCCATCCAGCTGCAGTTCCGAGCTTGGCCACCTGGGGTGCATGTCTGCAGAGAGGCGATTCACATCCCCGCAGGGATACTAGATCCCTGACCAAGGTACTGGGGGAGGAGGAACCTAGTCCTCCCTCTGGCCTGATACCCTCGCTTTTCTGTGGGCAGGGCCAACAGAGCTACCCAAAGCAAGTCTTTTGGGACACCCACTTCCTTACTGAACCGTAACCGCTGAGGTGAGTGAGGTGAGAGTGATCCCCCAAAGTGCCAAAGTTTTTGTTTTGTTTTGTTTTTGTAAAGCTGGAAGGCCGTGCAAGGAGTCATCACACTCCAGGTGAGTCAGCCTTGGTCCCAACTTATAATAGAAGCCAAGTCCAGACAAGACAGGGCCCCACCCAGACCACTCATCCCAAGATGGGCTCATTGCCCTTACCCTGGGTGCTCCATACTTAGATAATTGTGAGTTTGGAAGGGAGAACTGGATATTGGAGATCAGATCATAATGATAACTCGAGCTGTGGGGTCTGTCTAAAGCTTCGTGGAAAGGAGCAGTCCAGGGATTCAGTTGTAATTTCAGGTGATTTTGAGTAAGTCATGAGCTCCCTCTGGTGGTAGGAGAAGGAACTGCGCCCTACAACAGCTAGGCCTCATGCAGCTCCCAGTCAGTGAAGGAACACTTCCAACACTTGGTTTGTATTCTGTAGTTCAGGACAGCTCCGATAGGTAGAAAACCTCACAGTGACAGGCACATTCAGTAGCTCTCAACATGAGAACTTCCTGGATAGTGAATGGAGAGGTCCTGGCCCAGGAGCAGGTCACAGAATCAGAATGTCTGTGGAGCACTGAGCCTCACTTAGCCCCTAGGGCTGAGCATCAGCCAGGGTGAGAGTGGCAGAGGGCACGGGGATAGAAAGACACCAGTAATCTCGTGCTTGTACCTAGCTCTCCCTGCTCAACGATGACATATGGTTAGGCCCAGGTCAGGCAAAGACCTCAAAGTCTACCTCAAGTGGACCAGTCTGGTCTCTTAGAGAACAGAGCAGGAGACATGGTGGCAGATAGAAGGAGGAGATGTGACTCACTCAAGACCATTTAAGTGATGGGCTGGTGTATAGAACATTCTGGAAATGTGACTCCTTCCCAAGGTTCCCACTTCTCTCTAGTAGACCACAGACCTTGAATAATGCTTCTTCCTGTTTGCCTTGCCCAGGCATCCAGAAACCCTGAAGAGTTTGCCTCCTTCCCGGTCCTAACCCTGGCCAGATTGGCTCCACCTCAGCTCATTCCTCCCACCCTCCAGAAGGAACTCAAAATAGCAGTTCTGAGTTCTGCTTAAAGACGTGAGGTCACATTTTGTCAGCGGTGTGATACTGAGCCTAGTATCTGGACTTTACCTGTGCGCCTCAGCTGACACACGTGCTTCCACCCCTGGCTCCTCTCCTCTCCTAGCTCTCCTAGCTCTCCTAGCAAAAGGCAGGCAGGGTGCCACCCTGTCTACACAAATCACTACCTTTCCGGGTGGGAGGATCAGCATCCACTTCAATACAATGGAGCCAGACTCTGAAAGAAGTGTTTTCAATTACTTATGGGTGGTTGGGTGGGCTTCAGAGCCTGGAGCAGTGGGTTAGGACAGAAGGCTTAAAATTAAGTACCAAGTGAAACAGTCTGTCCAGCCTGACTGTATAGTTCACCCTAATGCAGTCTGTTCCTTCCAGGGCTCTGCTCAGATACTCAGAGATGTAGCTAAGGAAGCCCATCACCAGACGGTGTCAGCATCCTGCCAGCCCTCCAGTCTCCTTGGAGATTCCATGGGGGAGGGGAGCAAGAGTGAGCTAGACCTCTGTGGGTCTCTGCCCAGATGGATGGTGCTGAAGCAAGCAGTAACAGAGGACTCGCTCTCACCTTCACTCCTGATCCAGGGACAAAGCATGCCAACATCCAAATAGATAGGCAGGAGCAGGTCCAGCTGGAGTTCCCTGGACCCCGCCCAACCAAGGATGGGCTGGGTGCATGAGCTGAAGCCCAATAGAGGCCTTTCAGACCACCTGCCCTGGACAGTAGTGTACCTAGGGGAACCATAGAGCCCAGGAATGTGGCCACAGTCAGCTAGCACCTGCTTGGACAGAGTACCAGAGAAGCAAGTTCCCCGTGGAAGTTCTGCAGCTTCAACAGCAGCAGCAGCAGCAGGACCCAGCCCACCCAGCTCTTCTCGGTTTCATCTTGACACCTTCAGACTTTAGCAGGGTGCCTAGAAGTCAAGCAGAGGTCTCTGTCCCCAGGGAACTGTGAATGCTAAGTACCCATAGACAACCACAGGGAGGCTGGACTTCATTGGCAGATGCTTACAGAGCAATTCATTTGAAAACCAGGAAGATGAGGCTGCACATGTATCCCAACTTGGAATAGGAAATGGGGTGTTAGAGAAGTTGGAGGAGGGAGAGAGGAAGTTAAACATCTGGAGGCATGAGGGGATGACCATGAGGGGGTTCCCAGTAGGCCTGGCACTTCCTTCAGCCCGTGCTGACACTGGTGGGATCCGTGGTGCGCAGTTGGGGAAGATGGGTATCTCTGGTGCCCATGCCCCAGTGGGCACTGCCGGCTCTGCAAAGGCAAAGGCTGGGTTTGCGTTGGGAGGGGGGCTTCTGCAGCTTGTGGCTATACCCCTCTTATTATGCTCAAGGACCCCCTCCCTCACAGGGTTCCCACTTCACACACCCCACTTTAGACACCCAGGGCTCGCTTTAAAACATTCTTGGGAATGGCCCATCTGGACCCCCAAATTTCTCTCAGCTTCTTTTCTCTTATTCATGAGCATGCTCTACCCAGCCCTTCATGCCCCTTGAAGGACACATACCTTCTGTCACAGTTCATCTTCATTGACTTGCCTGGGGTGAGGAAGGATAAAGAGGATGAAGACAGAGAGAGGGTGTGTCCATGTTCCCCAAGATGGAGGACCCCCTCCTCCCTGTTGGAGAAACCATTCCATCTGCCTCCCTCCCCCACCCACCTCGTTGGTTCCCAGACAGCACTCACCTATGCTTTTTACTGCCCCCACAACGGAACTTTTTGCCTTGAAAAGAGAAGGTAAAGTTTGATGCCATTTTTTTCCCCAAGGAGACCCTGGAAGAGCCAGTTCTGCCAGGCTTACTTCCCTCCTCCAGCATCTTCACAGGGTGGGGCTTGGGGTCCATGTTTTCTCTGTTTATATAAGGCTGGACCACCAAGCAGTTAGTCAATCAACAGACACTGCACCAGATCTGTGCTGGACTGGGGACATGTTGTAAGTGGCCACTGGGACCAGAGTTCATGATACCACCAGCCCAACACAACAGGGCAGCTGCTTAGCACTCCCATGGAGGAGGACGGGCCAAATCTAAAGTTCGGAGCTTTGCCTAGGCTTATAATTTCCAAAATCACTCACACACACACACACACACACACACACACACACACATGCACGCACTCACGCACACACACACACACACACACAGTCTCCCAGGAGCTTTCAAGCAGAGTGGTAGGAGCCAGAGTTTGTGGCAATTCCAGAATACAGAAACCTCTTTGCTTCACCAAGTGTCTTTCTGATTGTGATTCTGGTACGTTCTTTTGATTTCAAAAGACAAAAACAAAAAACAGGGCAACAAGCATCTATTAAGCATCTGTTGCTGTGCCTACCAGGGCTCAAGGACAGGTAAGGCCATTCCCACCCCCTAGAACTCTTCATGGCTACCTCAGAACCTTCCTAAAGTACCTCTTCACCCCTATGGCTATCTTAGGATGCTAACCCCAGTTTTACAAGACTGCTGGGATTGTCCCCATTTAACAGAGAGAAAATGGAATCTCTCCATGTCCAGAGTTAGGATAAGTCAGCGATAGGCCCCAGGGCCTGGCTCTCATCCCTGCTAGTTTGCAGCAATATGTAGAGGGGTGGGTGTCAGATATGGCGAGGGAGCTGCCACAAGTCTCTCCCTGTGAGTCTCTTTGGCTATCTCAAACTCTGACAGTGGGGGTAGAGGTGTCCCTCAGTGTGCTGAGACTATTCAAGGGATAGGGTGGCTTAGGATGCGGTGTCCAGATGGGGCGGTGCCTACTCCCCTGGCCGCCTCCGCCCCACAGTTGCCCAGCCAGACTCCCCTCTCAGCGTCCCCTCCCAAGGCCACCAGGGGGCACACTGAAGGAAGCGGTAGCCCGCGGTCCTCTGCACACTCCAGAATTCCTCCTCGGGCTGGAGTGTGGGTGGGGACCTGGCAAGTGCCCTTACTATATAACTTTGGGAAATGCTCCACCTGTCTCCACTTACTGAGGAGGATGAGGAGTCCAACGACGAAGGCCAGGCCCGCGAAGATCAGGCCTCCTTTGCGGACGGTTTCATAGTCTTGGAGAGAGGAGACATGCGCAGTGGTGTGGGCATACCCCCTCACAGACCTCCCAAAGTTCACCCACCAGCAGCCCCACGGTGTTAAGAGCAGATAGCAGGGACCGAGGGCTGGAAGCTAACTGACAGAGTAGGCAAGGGAGGACTGGCTTACCATACTCGAAGGGATTCTCTGTCCCCTTGGCACTGCCACCTGAGAAGAGAGCCAGGGGTGGGATGAGCAAGATATCACAACCCCAGAGTAGTGGGAACTCCAGACTTCTCAAACGATCCCTCAAGGGCCCAGATGGTCCAGGTGGGGGTGTGGGGGCTGGGTAAGAGTGGCCTGGGAGTCTGGCATGCCTTTAATCCCAATACTCAGGCGGCAGAGGCAGACACATCTCTGTGAGTTTGAGGACAGCCTGGTCTACAGAAGAAGTTCCAGGACAGCCAAGGCTACCCAGAGAAACTGTCTTAAAACAAGTCAAATCAAACCAAACCACACGAACAAAATAGAGGGTCCTGGGAATTTCAAACATCTCAGATGATCCCTAAGGAATCCCATGGGCAAGAGAAGGCTGGATAAGAGCGGCCCAGGGAAGAGGGGACCTGTGGGGACCCCCTAAAGTTACATCACATGGGCATCCTGGGATCAGATACAGGGCATCTGAAGTAGAGACCTGTACCATCTGAGGGGACCTCGCAGTCTCAGGAGGGTGTGGTCCTCCCCAGCTCCCAGCTCTGTATCACAACAAGTTCAGACCAAAAAGCCAACTCCCAGGACGCCCCTCAGTGGCCTCTATTGATATAATTCCACTTCCTCGAGGAAAAGCAATGTCTGTGGGATACATCAATGAATAAAGCAGAGGCTCTATGTTCAAGGAACAGGAGAAGAAATCGAGCGCCCGCTGGAGTTTTTTTAAGGGCACAGTGGAAATGGAAGGCAGAATCGGGCTTGGCTCATCCCAGCTTCTGCTCTGCTATGGCATAGAAGACTTTGCCAGACCAAGCTGCATGACCCTGGCCCTACCTCCTGTGGCTCCCTGCACCCTAAAGGAAGCAGATATTCTGATCTCTGCCTGCCGGAGCTCAGAGCACTTAGCCTTGGATAGCTGGTGGTACACTTGCCAGCTGCACTCTCTGCTGCCCTGCTGGGGACACTCTTGTCTGGGGCATTTTCTAAAGGGATGAGCAAGTTAACAATTCCCAGGCGACTTTGAACTGTGCCCCTGTAGTGACCAGCCAGCCACAGAGTCTGGTGAGTCCAGCTGCCACCAGTAGCCAGAGGGGGGTCAGTGACTGGTGAACCTCAGGTATGGGTTGTTCGGGAAGGTCAAAATCTAAGGAGAAGCCACAGGGATCCAGGCTCTGCATCCATGCAGAAAGTCTTCCCAAGCTTCCATCACAGTCAAGGTCACATGGGGAGCTAGTGTCAGCCTCTGCCAGATCCAAGACAGAACCCACCACCACCACCCCACCACCCCCTCACCCCCACCCTGCCTTCCCTTTCAGGAACCATTTGATAAGCCCCTCCCCCACCAGTGCTCTAGGTCAGAAAACTCAAGATGTATGGACCAGCAGGGGTCCTCTTGGGCTTCAGGCCTGAGTCTGTGGATTTCAAAACTCTGGGCTTTTCTTATGGTGCTAAGCCTACTAGGGAAGGCTGGCTCGAAGGGCTGCTCCTCCCGCCCCAACCCCGGCAGCCCCATCCAAGACAAGAAAGTCACATTGGGCAGGGTGTGGAAGGCCGAGGCTGGAAGAATGCAGTGAATTTTAGGTTATTCTGGGCTCTATGAGCTCCAGGCCAACCTGGGCTACAGAACAATATCCTGTCTTCAGAACAAAGTCACATGTACACACACACACACACACACACACACACACACACACACTTCCAATGCTTCAACTTCTGCTACTCTGCTCTTTTTCGGTGGGGGTGGAGTTGGGGGTCCCTTCTGAATGCTAATTTTGTTAGAGAGCCACTAGCTGGAAACCCCAAGAAACAGGAGAGGGAAGAGGTTCGGCTGCCCACCAGAGCCAGTCCCAGGCAGAGTCCTGCCAGTCTCACCATTGTTAGTTGACAGCTCTATCATTTCCCCAGCCATCGGGGTTTCTCCACGACGGTCTTCCTGTGGCCTCTACTACCGGGATAGTGTCTGCCGTGGGGCGGCCAGGGCAGAGGTGGGGGGCATTAAATATTAACAGTGTCAGGTAATATTTACCCTAGTCACAAGAAAGGCCAAGTGTCCCCAGAGGGGCTCTTGCTGAGCCAGGCAAGGGGAGGTGGAGGGGAAGCCAGAGGCAGGGAGGAGCTGACTGAGGTCTCCAGCCCCTCCCAGAGGAAATTTCCAGAGAGCAGGGCCAGGATGGGCAGCAACAGTATTCTTCCATCAGCTGAGGAAGCCGCAGCTGGGCAGTGAGATGAGGAAGTGAGATGCATTTGTTGTGAAGGGCACATGGGAAGTACATATAGGGGTCCTGGGTCGGGTTGGGGACTTCCAAGTCCCTTAGCCTTCAGAGCTTCCTCCAAGCCCCTGTGGATAGCACCCTGACAACTTACATTCTCATGGGGCAAGCATGTCTCCCGTGGTGTTCCTAAAGAGCCTGGCCTGCCTCCCGTCTTACCACAGTCTTGTGAACCTTGGGTCCACAGCAGGATCAGCCTCGATGGCACCTCTGTCTCTGACAGCCTGTCCTGACTTGTTTTATTTGTCCTGGTCCTGAGGCCACAGTTAGCCACTCACACCTCAGTCTGAAATGCTCCATCATCCCTGACTAATGTCCTACCCTGATGCCCAAACACTCCCTCTTGTGGCTGTCACCATATGTTTAAGGAAAGGGCTCAGCCTTATGTTTATGGCTTACAAAGCATTTTCTGGCTCTCGACTCCCTTTTGCTTTAGCTCACTTGACATGAGCTATCTGAGGTACAGAGCAGCTAGGACCCAAGATCACACATCCAATGAGAGTTGAAGACAAGATTGATGGCTGCCTCTTCAGATTCAGGGCTCAAATGCTTTGGCCATACCTCTCAGGCTGTCCCCAACTCACTGTAACCATCCCCTTGGGAACTATGATGTGGGTTCTGTAAGTACCACAGACTCCTTTGGGTTCCAGATGGTAGACTTGGTCCCCAAGAAGCTAATGCTCAACATGAGCAGATGACATATAAATAGATACACAGGTGATAGATACATAAACAGAAGGCAGATAGATAGATAGATAGATAGATAGATAGATAGATAGATAGAAAGATAGATGATACATACATACATACATACCTACACACATACAGGCTATATAAATGATATATTGATGGGGAGATGACACCAAGATGGATAATAGATTTATGGATGAGTAGATGATAGATAGATAGATAGATAGATAGATAGATAGATAGATAGGTGAATGCATGCATACATGCTATATAGATAATAGAGTGGAAAAAATAATAACTAGATGAATAATTGATGGATAGATAGATCCATCCATCCATACATACATATATACACACATGCATACATACAGGCATATATATATATATAT
>NW_022196906.1:39347842-39367104 GCF_008632895.1 Mastomys coucha | reverse complement strand
TATATATATATACATGCATACATACAAGCTACATAGAGGATAGCTAGATCTATAATAGATTTATGAATGGATAGGTGATAGATGATAGATAGATAGAAGATATCTGCTCCCCTGGTACAGTCAGTCCTTCTTAGGGAAGGGCCCCATCTGTGAGTGCCCCTCAACCAATGCCAGGACACTGGCACTCACCTCTTGCCTAGAGATTTGATCTTTGCGATTTGCTTACCTCTCCATTGTGTCTGTCTCTTCATCTATACAGTGGTCAGGGTCTGAGACTCAGGGAAGTTGTGGGGACTGAGACAGGCATTTCAGAATATGGCCTATGACAACAGGTACCATTGTTTCTGCATTGCTTGAAAAATGGCAGGCATTAGCCTTTTGTTTACTGGTACCATCAGAAAGCCAGCCACTCCCTGCTAAGTGGTAAGAGGAGAGACCAGCCTGGCTGTGCAGCCTAAGAGCACTCAGGAAGCTCTCTCGGGCTTCCGGAGCCCAGCAACACACATTCATTCACACAGATAAACAGCAGCCCCGCCCTGTGAGAGTCTGGACCCACACGCCAGGCTCCCAGCACTCAGGGTCCCCATCTAATCTCCTGTAGTTCCACTTGACAGATGAAGAAACTAGTGCGTGGACAT
The DNA here is from genome assembly GCF_008632895.1 of Mastomys coucha. Classification (NCBI taxonomy): domain Eukaryota; kingdom Metazoa; phylum Chordata; class Mammalia; order Rodentia; family Muridae; genus Mastomys; species Mastomys coucha. Next base: position 39,366,466 of record NW_022196906.1, on the reverse strand, counting down.
TTGCTTCCCCCAACCAAACCTAGAGGGGCTTGTGCCATAGCCCACCAGAGACCTGAAAAACTGAGAGTCAGGGAAGACGAAGCCTGAAACACAGAAAGGGGAGAGCAGAACTGGAAGGTCCAGGTCGCACAATGGCTGCCGGAATCTGCTGCCATGCTTTGCAGAATTCAGCAGTACCCCCACCCCTTACCGTGTTACCTTGGAGACTATCTTTGTAAGCCCCTATGAATTCTTTCTAGAACAAAAGATGAAAATAGGCAGCAAGTTAGAAAGATATGTGACAGACAGACAGGCAGGTGGGCAGGCAGACAGACAGACAGACAAAAGGATGGATGGATGGATGCATTGATGGGCAGACAGGTAGGTAGACAGGTAGGCAAAGCCCTGGGAAAAGCAGATTGACAACTACTTTTCTGTTCTAGGTACTGGGGAAGTCACCCCTCCACAGCCACATGGTTCAGTAGGAAAGAACAGAACGAGCATCACCCTGTCTCATCTGAGGTGCAGACTCAGGAGTCTGATGCAAGGGCACACGGCTGAATGAGGAGGCTAATAAAGAGTCCATTTCCCCAGCCCCTGGCTCAGAGGTGCCCTGAGCCTCTCAGTAGGCCCAGGACTCACTATTGAGATGCCCTTATTAGGGCATTCTGTCTCTCCCATTTCTGTTTCTCCCACAATTGTGGGGAGTCAGCAGATATATTTGAAAGTCATGGGTGGTCCCCTGAATCCAAGTTGGGCAGGGCAGGGAGGGCCAGGCTTGGGAGACTCACCCAGGTACCACCTGTCCATGGCAGGAGCTGTTGGAGGTGTTTGAGGGACACAGGAGTCAGGGAGTGCCTGCCCTTGCCTGGGGCCTGGATGGGAACAGTGGCACTTCCTCTTTTCAGACCGGATGAGCAGAGCTGGGACAGGAACAATGAAGCAGGAGGAGGGGCTGGTGAGGGAACTCTCACCCTGCACCTGCCTGAGCTGGTTGGAGCAAAGGGACCCATGTGAGGGCAAGGGAACAGCCTCTGACCTCCACAGGCACTGAAGGAAGGGACACTCTGAGCAGCAAAGTAAACTGTAACAGGGACCCTGCTGTTACAGCCAGTGTTCAGCACCTTGTTCTCTAAGAGGGTTCCCTGACGGGCACTGGTTAGGGTAGAAGCTGGCAGAACCAGAGCCACCCCCTCCCCACTTCTTTGGGCTTCAGGCTGGCAGCTTAGAGGCAGGTGTGGGTCCCCAGCCTTCACTGAAGAGATTCTTCATCCTCCCACCCAGTGGGCCCCTCCCCTCTGATATCTCTTGCCCCTAGGTCCATTCTGCAGTCCAGAGACCCCCTGAGACCAGGCAGGAAACTGCTCCAGATGCAATGGGGACTTAGTCTCTGCTGGTCTTGGCCCTGAGGCAGCTGACCAGCCTCCTGAACTATTCTGAGCAGTGGCTGGAGCCACAGCTGGTTTGAGAGTGCTCCCATGGTGGCCTGTCCTTCCTCCCCACCTAACCCTGGGGGCATGTGTCATTTATGATGTCACACCGGCCTGGATGCACCTACGGGTCTCTCTCAGCAACAGTTCAGGCACATAATGAGGTCCTCTGAGAAGGGCTGAGCTTTCTGACAGGGGAACAGCCAAAAGGTCCCCAAGCTAGAATGGTGCAAGGAGACAATGAAGGACTCAGTACCTCCCGGAGTCTTTGCGACAGGCCCAGAGCAAGGCTACCATAGTAAGTCTCTGTTGGCTGACTAAGACTGGACCACAGCGTCTCCTCCAGGCTCTCAAGGTCATCCCAGTGTGGCCATAACACAGGGGGATACCGGCAGAGAGTGGGTAATGCTGGGTCTCGTCACCCTGACAACTTGCCTTCTTGTCCCTCACAACAGAACCCTAAGAGGGGGACTAATGACACCCCCAGGGAGATGGAGGCATTCAGAAATGTTGGCCTGACTTCCTAGCGAGGTTCTCTGTTTAGGCTGAGGTTTGTCTTAGGGCTCTGAGCTGCCAAGGCCCCGCCCTCCAGCCCAGCCACCTGTGAGGTGAAGGGCAACTCCATCCAGTGACCCTGTCACGTGTCCCCAAGTGGAAATCCTAACTTTCAAGTAGCCTGGAGCCCTGAGTGGAAATTCCCCAAGCCAGGCACTGGGGAAGTTCAGGCAGCATCAATGGTCTCTGTAGACCTCAATAGGACTCCCACCTCTCCTCAAGCCCACCACAAATTCCTCCTTCCCAACTTTAGGGCAGTGAAAGAAGTCATCCAGTTGCTTAACAGACACCCTGTGCCCCTGTCCAGCCCTTCACTTGTAAAACCTTCACTCTCCTGCTCAAGGTCCTCTGAATACTGCCTCTAAGCCCCGGTCTTTTCTGTGTCCCTTTGTAAACCTTCTTGTTCTGTTTATGTATTTACTTATTTATTGTGTGTATGAGAGCCTTCACAGGCCATGTGAATGTCTGGAGACCAGAAGACAATTCGTAGGACCCAGAGATTGAGTTCACATTGCCAGGCTTTGTGGTAAGTGCCTTTGCTTGCCCTCTTGCTGGCTCTCTGTTTTGTGTTCCTTCTTAATCCAATCCTAGTGGCCTCTCTGACCCTGTCCCCAACTTTTCTGTCTATTCCAGTGGGTCTCTGATCTTCCAGGGATCACTCCTACTTCAGCATCTTAACAGAGATGGGTTTCGAGTACCCAACCTCTAGATGTTCCCTCTGCCCTCAGGTTTTTCCTCCTGGGCTTCACTTAGAGACCCTTCTAGGTACCCTTCCTAAATTCTTACACAGCCAACAGAGGTGGCAGCAATTTGCCAGCAACTCAGCCTCAGAGCTTGCCTAAGGTCACCTTCTCTCCAGCCTGCATGTCGCAGGTAACTGGGCCTAGTATGCTCTAGAGACAGTAAGCACTTAGTACCCTTGCCTTCAGACTCCTCTATCACCCCATAGCGCCACACCCGTGCACACACTCATTTCCATACCCACCCACATCCCCGATTCCCAGCCCTGAAAGCTGAATGAATGCTGCTGAGGTCTTGCCTGGCTCACCTGACTCTAAGTTCATCCTCAGACAACTTCTATGCCATATCCCAGCCACTCAAGACCATCAGCAGGGTTTAACCAGTGCTGGGGACAAGGAGTCCTCCCTGAGACATCCTATTGTCCTGAAAAGGAACCCTGTCTCCTGCTACCCTGAGAGCAACTGCAGAAGAATCCCCTCCCACGTCTGTGTGCACATCCCCTTAAGGCCAGACCACATCAGTATAAAACCTTCTGTAAACTGACCTTGCCCTTCTGAGCCAGTGAACCCAGAGAAGGATGCCTCTCTGTATCCTGCCATCTAAAGTGCATAGTGACACGTACCTCAGAGGCTTGATGCAGGACGAGGTCTTTAGAAGAAGTGCTTGCCCAAAGAAGGTTTTAACAATCATAGTAGCACTCCCTACCCTAAGCTGGCCTGGCTTCTCCAGGAGATAAATGTGCTCACCACACCCCTCTACATGGCTCAGGAGTCTCCTTGACTTCTACTGAAGCGACCCTAACAGTTGTCTCCTGTCCCAGTGCTCCAGCTGGATCTCCACCAGACATCACCACCACTGGCCCCAAATGTCCATTCTTCCCTAGGAGAAACAGCAGGTACCATGCTCTTCTTATCAGTCTCTCGGCCTCCATTCTACTTCTTGGTGTCTTCCCTGTAATGCCAGGGCCTAGCAGCCATGAAAATGCTATCCTCTTGATTTTTAAAAGAATGGGATGAGCCAGGAGCCTCCAGTTTTCCTTCCTTGACTGGGTTTCTTCAGGGTGGAGCCCCAGAGGGTGTCTAGCTGTGTCCTCTAAGGCTCAGAGACCAAAGCAGTCTTTGGGAGCTGGGAGGGGGAGAGGTCCCCCTTTCATCCTTGTCATGCCCACAGGGACAGGGACCTCAGCAACTATGCCTCATTTTCCCCACATCATTCAGATAGGCTTGTCTTAAGACTCATGGCAGCCATGTGGACAGTCCCCATTGCATTGGGTAGTAGTGAAGTCACAGGTTGAGACATCCAGCTGACCCTTGTGCCCCTAATTCCCACAGGAAGGACTGGAGTAGAAGTCTTCACCACCAGCCTTCCCACAACAAGACTCTCTAGCCCAGCAGCCCAGGGTTTTGTGAGGTTTCCAGCCAGAATCCATAGCATCGAACTTCAGGCTCCAGCATCACTTCCTTTGTGTTGATTCATAGCTCAAAGGAGCTTCAAAAGAGCAGAAATCTAAAGCCCAGAGAAAGCCCTGACTCCGAGCTCAGGCCCAGGGATGCAGAGTAGGAGATGTGGCTGTTCCTCGTAGTCTCCATCTGTGCCAGCTAGAGGTCCCAAACCCGGAGGAATGCCAGCTCCTGTCTCCTGCTGTGACTACAAGTGCCAGGTCACTGGGGTCTTATAAGGCAAGGGCTTGGAGGAGGTGGGCCCCATAGGATCCAGTCCTTAAAATGTTGGCTTCAAGATGGCCCAAGCAGTGGGGCACAGGGTTCCTGGGAGTTGCCAAAGGGCAATGTCCTCTGAGAGTCAAGGTCACCATGTTACAGCAAGGACAAGCCCATTCATTAGTCCAGCCTCCTACACAGAGAACACCCTGGAGAGAAATGCCTTCTTGATTTTCTCAGAACTCACACCTGGCCTTGACCTGGAGCAGAGGTATTTCTACTGGCTCCTTGTGGCCACTACCTTTGGAGAAACCCCAGGAAACAAATCATACTTTTCCCTCTATGACCTCTAGAGTCCTGAGATAGGCTTCTGTGGCTTTCATGTGGTCTGGGACCATCCTGGCCTGGCCTGTGTGCATACACACATCACCATATCCACTCACTGAACCATCCGTCAGTCACTGAGGCTGGGTCAAGCTCTCCCCACCTGGCAATCACTCTACTGATTTCATGGAGCTGGAGATTTCCAAGGATCTGCTTTCCTTTTCCTAACATCACAAGTATGCTTGGGTACCACTATTTCACAACAAGTGGGGACTGTGGGCAATATGTGTATAAGTCAGGGCTGGAGCCCATGTCTAAGGGACCCTTGCTATCGATAAGGAGGCAGTTCTTGAATGCTTAGTGATGCTAGTACCAGTTCCATGTTATCTTCCTGAAGAAATGCCAATGTGTTTTTATCTCTAAAAATATCACTCTCACTCAGGGAAGTAGTAATACATTACTTGAATAGTATATACACTGTATAATATAGGGTACACACTGTATAGTGTAGTGTATAGTAGAGGATACTCTGGCTTTGGTGGCTTTCCCAGAGTCACACAGGTTGCAGGAGGCCTAACCCACCCCCAAGGACTTTATAGTGCAAGAAGAAAAGTGACAGAGAGGTGGGAGCTGAAGTCATGCAGTTGGAGAGAAGAAGGGCCCAGGCTCTGAGGCAGGGGCTGCTTCAGAAAGATCCACTCCTTCTGCCCAGTATCCTTCAGGACATTAAAGACAGCATCACCTCTTGGCAGGAGACCTCTTGTTGCTCAAGGCTGTGGAGCTGGGGCTGGCTCCAGAAAATCAGCAGGTGGTTGGCTTGAACTGGTTGATTCTGCCAACCAGGAGCTTAGGGGTGACAGCAATGAATCACACAAATGGCAAAAGGGAGCCATTCCCTCCTCTTCATGGCCTGAAGACAGGTATTTTCAGAGCTCCTCCCCCTGGCTTGGGCAAACACACCCGACCTTTCTTGCTCTCCCTGGGGCCTCTGGGGGAGGGGGTGCAGAGCAGCCAGGGACAAGGTGAGAACCAGACTGAGCTGGAGAATTCTCCTCCCCTGCCAGCCCTCTACCCTTAGGAAGGCAGAGCCCTGCCTCTCAGAGTGTGTGTGTGTGGGGGGGGGGGGTGCAAAGCCCCTTGACCTTGGGTCATGCTTCAGCCTGGCATGCCCTTCCCGCTTCTGCTAGCATTGTGTTTTGCTCTCTGCCTCGGCTCCTCTTCCAACAATAGCTTGGCCAGTTTTGACCTACAGCCCGTAAGGAAAAAAAAATGAACAAACAGAACACCTCAGAGGCTGAGGCCCACAGCGTTTGGGGGCGCAGAGACAGATTGGTGACGTTAAGAATGAGCAGCAGCAGCTCTCAAAGAGATTGGAACATCTTTGGGGGTCAAACTCATGTGAGATAGAAAGTTCTGGGGGTCAAACATGAAGAACCCTCAAGGTCACTGAGAACAAGCGACTCACTGTCCCTTTATAGTACAGTAGCTTTGTCATCCAGTCAAGTAAAGTTGCCACATTAAACCAAATCTCAGTGAATGGGGCGGTACCTCAGTCAGCAAAGAGCTCACACAGCAAGCACAAACACCAGCACCCCTAAAACCAGCTGTGGCTCTGCACATCTGTAACCCCAACTTAGGAGATGGAGTCGGGATGTCCAGAAGTTAAGGTCATCCTTGGCTGTATGTTTGTTTGTTCATTTGAGGCAAACCTGGGCTATTTAAGACCCTGTCTCAAAGGAAAAACAAAAACTAAACAAATGAGAAGTGGAAAGGAACATCGGGTATCAAGGGCTGAGCTGCTGGCGCTGCCCACCCTCGTGACCTTGCAGTGTTGATGTGAGTGTGGGAGGTGGGCCCACGAGAAGAAGCCCCACACCGCACATCTGGCAACAGCTTAGTAGATGTCTTTCTGTATGGTTTGACGCTCAGGCTTTCCATCCAGCTCTGGGTCTGGTTTCCACACCACTGGCCACTCATATGAACTCCCTCAGAGCACAGACTGGGGTGCATGCTAGCTAGGTCATATCCTAAAAGGGAATGGAGGGAATGGAGCAGACAAGATTGCAGGAGCCATGAGCTGTACCCCACCCTTTACCTGACACCAGCTGTGTGGTGTATACATGGCCCTGGAAACACTGTCTGGGTCCACCCCAACTCCCTTGCAGCTGCCGTGGCCTGGACTAGCCTTGACGGGTGTCAGAGAGAATTTGTAAAACAAGACTATCCTGCTATCTCAGGATAAAGCCAGGTTCTCAGGCAAACTAAGTGAGTGCTTCTAGACTCCTTGCAAAGCCATGGGTACTGTGTTAGACACATAGTAAAATAACAGTACCCCCTTTCATTGGTATGATGGAGGAAGGTCAGACTTCTCATCGGACTTCTTTAGAGTTCAGTGCTTTGGTAATGCGTTTAGTAATGGCTGGCACAGTAACCCACAATCCTTTGTGTGTCTGAGGCCTCTCAGGGTCTCAGTCACCTTCGAGGCATGAACTCCCTGATGCCTGTGTGTGCCGTGAACAGAGCTCATCTGCTTCATTAACAAGTGCTTATGTGACCAGGGATATTTTAACCCCTGCCATCCCTGGCTTGACAATATTGAATTTGTTCCCTGCTTAAGACCCCATCTTTTCAGAGCCTAAGAAGCAAGACACACCAAGTATAAAGGTAAGAGGGAAATAGACCAAGCAGGTCTTGGGATAGCTACACGGATACTCCAAGAACATGGAGTCCGGTGCTCCCTCGGGCCTGTGTGGTTCAGCTCTGTGGCTGGAAGCAACTTAGAATCCTCATGGTGGCTACTGAGGTTCTATTGAGACCCTAAGATAGTCTGGGCATTCCTGGGTTAGAACAAGGTTTATTCCTCACTCTCTAGGAGCTGAGTCTCACCCAAGACACACAGGAAGCTGGCGGCAGGGCTGTGCACAGGGGTGGGCCGCTACCCTCAAAAGGAACCTGCCTGCAGCTGTGTTTATTTGGCCAACCAACCTCCATGGGATGGTAATGTCTATTACTGTCACCATCACTAACCTCCTGAGGCTCTTTTGCCTCCAAGTTGTCCTGCGGTGAGGAGAGCCTGAGACCAGGGACCTGTAAAAAGGGAACCAAGGAATGAGAGAAACGGGGAGGGGGAGAGGAGACCCAAAGCTGGGCTCTAGAAGCCCCCCTCAAAAGAGGCCTAAACTGCCTGCCACCTCCCTAGCATCCTTCAGTCTTGACTTTCTCCCTCTGACTGGGGACAGGCTCTCTTGTCCTTTACGTTCCCCGGGCCCTACAAACCCTCAGACTCTCCGAAGAAAAGTCACTCAGAGCCACTAGGAAACAATGCTGTCTTTTATTTATTTATTTATTTTTCTGTTGTCAGAGGACAGATCACAAGACAGAGATCAGCAGTCCCAGTACACAGTGTGGCTTGGTTAGTTTCCAAGGGAACACAACAGGCAGGTGGGGCAGGCTCTGGTGTGAGTTTCCATTCTGATGACCTTTGACTTCCGGCATTTGCATCCAGGCTGTGCATACCCTCCTGTTGCTCTCTGACCGGCAGCCCTGTTGCCCCTGCACCCTTCCACCCGTTTCCACTCTGACCCCTTACAGGCAGGGATAAGAAACCGCAAAGTCTGCCAGATCCACACCACAAGGCAGAGAGACAGAGCCACCCTCACACTCTGGCTATCTCCTGCCAGAGACCAGCTTCAGAGAAGGAAGGAGTCCTCTGGTCAGGTGAATTGGGCTAGAGATTGAAGTCTCAGAAGCAGGGAAGGTGGGTGAAGGCAGAGGGGCTCCAGAGCCTGCAGGGTTATTGCTCAGAAGATTAAGTGAGGAGCTCGTTCCCCAGAGGCAAGAATTCCTGGGTGTTCCGTAAAGGATGGGGCAGACTGGGACTCTGCAGTGGACACCCTAAAAGGAGAAGGAGCCCTGGAGATGCAGAGCCTGCCACAGGACAATCTGAATCTCTGCTGCAAACAGACCTTCTAAACTGGTGGAATCTGAAGCAAGTTTCTTCTGAGAGTCCACAAAGAACAGCAATGAAGATGGTACGAACTTTCTCAGCCCCAGGACCTCAGGGGACTCCTACCCTGGGTACAACTAACTCTCCCTAAAGCCTGAACCCAGAGACTGGGACTAGGGCTCCTCAGGGACAGAGCAGACTCCAGAGAGCAAGAGGAGATGGAGGTCACAGCAGGGGGCACAAGGAGCCAACAGCAGCTTGGGAGAGGAAGCACACGGTTCACAGAAACAAATGAAATCCACGAACGACCACAGTCAGCAGACACACACAGACACGCACAGACACGGCACAGACTGGGTCCAGAGCCCGGCTGCAGTGAGAAGAGAAGGGCTGTGAGTGTTGCATCATTAATACAGGACTGGGGTTAGTGGGGGCAGGGAGAGGCACAGGGAACACAAGTTCTTGGCTTCTCCTAGGGAAAGGTCTGGTATGAAGTAGCCGGTTTTCTCAAGCCTCAACATCAGCCTCTGAGGCGTCGGGTAGCTGGCCTTGGCTTCTGGAGGCTGTGGAGGCAGAGAATTCACATGACGACTCCAGGTCTTTTCTGGTACCCATATCTCATCCTCTCTCCATCTTCAGCATAGTCCCTTTGCCTGTAAATCCCTCCAATGGCATGACCTTGAAAACCCCCCAGGGCCAGTGAAGAGCAGACAAGGCCAAGAGGCAGGGAAGGCAGATGGAGGAGTGTGTGTGTGTGTGTGTGTGTGTGTGTGTGTATGTGTGTGTGTGACTTCTAGACTGGAGTTGTTGACTGACCCCTGCTTAACAGGTCACTTGTCTTAAAGATATCCATTCCAAAGATGGACGCAGCAAGCCCTGCTCTGCTGCCTGGGGCTGTCGTGTGGAGGTGCAGGCATTAAAACACTGTACAGGTGCATGGCAGTATTGGCTTCACGGCAAAGGCTAGTGTCCATGATCAGACGGCTTTTTGTTGGCTTTGGTTTTGAGACAGGGTCCATTGTAGCCCAGGCTGACCTCAAACTCACTTAGCCAGGGTTGACCTTGAACCTGTAATCTATCCCCCACAGGCTGGCTTTATAGGTATGCACCACTATGCCTGGTTTCCTTTAACTTACAACCAAAGCTAGAGTTATGCACTTGGTTTTTACACCCTATTGTGTGGAATCTGGAGAAGTGAGGCAATAAACTGGCTTTCTTGCCTTTGTATAGCCTATGGCTTGCCATCCAGGACACAGTTGAGAAGGTATTCTGGGTGGCCCTAGCCACAGAAACCTGGACTCAGGACCCATCTTGCCACTTACTATCTGTGCTGGGTAGTGTTGTGTCAACTTGACACAGGCTATAGTCATCTAAGAGGGAGGCTCCATTGGGAAAATGCCTCCTGATCTTATGATCAGGTTGTTGGCAGACCCGTAAGGCATTTTCCTAAGCCGGGTTTGATGGGGGAGCGCCCAGCTCATTGTGGGTGACACCACCTAGAGTGGGGCTCCTACGTTCTATTTTCTTATAGCAGGCTGAGCAAGCTATAAGGAGCAAGCCAGTAAGCAGCTCTCCTCCAAGGCCTCTGCATCAGCTTCTGCTTCCAGGTTCTTACCCTGCTTAAGCTCCTGTCCTGACTTCATTCAACATGGAGGCTTAGGGCAAATAACCTTTTCCTCCTTGATTTGTTTTTGACCATGTGTTATCACAGTAACCCGAACCAGGACACGATCTGAATGGCCTTCTCTGACTGCAATCATTCTCATTATAAATGGGGCCGGCTCTACATGTCCTGGTTCTCCTGGTAGCTCCAGAAGGTTCCTATATGGCCTGCTGACTGGAAGCTTTGTTCAGTCACTATGTACTCTCTGGTACACCCTACAGTGAGCAATAGAAGTGAGCACACAGTGGGTCCCCAGTGTTGAGGGCAGTGGAGGTGCAGGCACTAGGAGGGGCATATATTATTTTCACAACTGTAGAATACGGGAGAGTTTCATAATAAACGTGTGTGGGTGTGGGTGTAGTGTATGTGTGCGATATCTGTGTTTGTATATGTGTGGTATGTTTGATGTGTGTATGTATGTATGGTGTGTATGTGAGTGTGTGAGTGTGTGTGTGTGTGTGGTGTATGTGTGTGATATCTGTGTTTGTATATGTATGGTATGTTTAGTGTGTGTATATATCTATGGTGTATGTGTATGTGTGGTATGTTTGGTGTATATATATAGTGTGTGTGTGTGTGTAGTATGTGTGGATGGTGTGTGTTTGTGTGTGGTGTGTGTATATGGTGTGTGTGTGTATGGTGTGTGTATGCTGTGTGTATAGTGTATGATGTGTGTATTTGTATGTGTATATGGTGTGTGTTTGTGTGTGCTGTGTGTGTATATGGTGTGTGTGTGATGTGTGTGTATAGTGTATGGTATGTGTGTTTGTGTGTTTGTGTGTGGTGTGTATTTGTGGTAGCTGAAGCAGTACTGTATGAGCCTGACCCCAAGGCTGGTTGTAAGCCCTGATTCCCTATGCTTGCTGTGTTTGAATAAAGCCCTCAGTGTCTCTGCGACTGAGCAGTCCACTGTTCTGCCCCACCTCTGAGAGACGCGTAAGAGCAGACTGTTAAGAAAAATTGAGTGCCATGAGGAAGTCAGCATGATTCCCTGCCCAGACTCATTGAAGGCCAAGGTGAGACAGTGGGAAACCAAGCACAGAGCATCTACCTTCTCGATGGAGGCTGCACTTCAGTTCTCTGCCTTCTGGGGCTCCGCAGCTGGAAGGGAAGGCAGATTGATGCTGTGTGAGGCCCCTCACCATGCTTCACGCTGAACCCTCACTTATGGCTGATACTAGGATTTGGAATCACCAAGATGTGGTGCCAATCCTTGACGTTCACTGGTTATAAGAACTTAGGTGATGATGGCTACCTCATGGGGCTTAACACACGTGGAAAGATGGAGCCTGCCTGGCAGGAAACAGGTGCTCTGCATACAATGACTACCACCTGTCTAGTGTGGATGAAGCGCTAACATCACATAAGTACTTACTGAGAACCCTTTCCTGGCACCTCAGAGGCACGTCTGCTGAACCCCAAAGCAGCTCATGGCACCTGGCCCAGCCCCTCCCCTCCCCCAAGACCATGGGAAGAGCCTCTCCCAGCACTGTTTTACAGCAGTTACCGTTTGTAGTGATGAGGTTCTCCGCCTGGGCCTCTTCATCACCTGGAGCCCTATGACAAGCAGAGATGAGTAAGGTGACTGGAGAAGTTGGACTGATCTGGACAGAGCCAGAGAATTATGGGTACCCTTCAGTGTCTGCCCGGAGGCGGGGTTTGGGTGTGCCTGCCACTGGCTCTGGCTTCTGAGGTCCATGGCCACCATGGCTGTTTTAATGAATGGGGTATAAGTTACATAGTGTAGAAGGAGGCCAAGCATTGACATAATGCAGAGAGCCTCAAGAAAAGATGAGAATCAGGCCCAATGTCTCTGCCCTGCACCTCAGAGCGGCCTTCTGCCTTTTCTCCTCTCCTAGCCAGCCTCGCTCTCTCCAGGGCCTCTAAACAAGGTTCCAGCACAGTCCTACCCAGGAATTCACATCTGAGACTGCCCCTGCTTTGTTCCAAAGTCACTTGGAAACGCCCAGATTCATACCCCAGCGCCCACGTTCTCTTTCTGAGGCAAATGAACACCCATGGGGTTCCCTCCACAGCCCTCACCCTGTCCCGACAGCCCCAGTACCCTTACCTGGGTTTCTGATTGAAACTGCACTTGCACCTGCGACCTGAAACACAAAGAAACCATCCAAGGTCACGCTCCCAGCGTTACCTCAAGGTCAGGCTCCAGGCCTGGACACAGAAGACCTACTGTGAGTCTGTACAGGCTAAAGGCACTGCCAGACACAGGCAGTGGACGTCTGCACTACTGCCCAAAGCAACCCTGGGTAATCTTCCTCCCCCCCCCAATCCCCCACCCCCAGCCACGACAGTTGGGTCTGGAGATCTGATCCTCATTGGCTGCTGTTTGTGGGAGGTGGGGCTGAGCTAACCAAAGTGGGTTGTTGGGGCAGGTCTTGGAGGTGGTAGCCAGAGAGGAGGTTATATCCTGAGCTTTCTGCTTCCTGGTCTGTCTTAATGTGAACAAGTCACACACGTCTGCTATTATGGACTAAGTTACTCCGCTATGCCTTCCCACTATGACGAACTTTGCCCTTTCATACAATGAGCAAAAGTACACTCAACGCCACAGCATGTGTAGGAGAAACACATAGGGACACATTCCTAGGAGCATGGCGAGAACAGCCTTTGACTCCTCGGATGCCAAACCCCTGCCCTGTGGATACAGCCTGTTCTTCTTAGCTCTGTCTGTTCTCATCTACATCCTCTGGGCTCACCTTCCTTTTTTAATGAGCACTGACTAAATGGCCAGCCCTCTATTGATCCTGGAGATACTGTGGAGAGGCAAGACTGTGCCTCCTCCTTTCCCACAGAAGAAATAAATGGTAGGCTTGGATATTGTCCCCATCTGTCTGGTAGCCATAGAGAAAAGAGACGGACTCACTTAGGATGAGAAGTATCCCAACGGTGAAGAGGACCACAGCAAACACCAATCCCCCAATCCTCAGGGTCTGGTAGTCTGCGAAGGGACCAGAGGTGAGAGGTTGGCGAGGGGCAGGGCCAGGAGGTCACGCCTGTCCCTCCTGGGGATGGGGCCACACCCTGGGGCTGCCGACCTCACTCACCATAATAGAAAGGATCCTTTTCTTTCTCCTTCTCAGCTGCTGGGAAAGATACGACAAGGTCAAATGGAAGACAGCCATGCTTCCTGTGACCTCTCACCTGCCCCATAACCCCCGGTCCCCACAAAAGGATCCTTGTGAAGGGGGCTCACTAGGCAGAGATACTGGAGATCATAGAGGACGGGCTTGCTGGGTGTAGGGTCCTCGCCTAGGGCAGGTATGACTCAAAGCCTTTGAGGTCCTGAGCTCACATCATGTCATTCATTTACTCCAAAAGGCCAGGTCTACTATCATCTAGTGACAAATGGGGAAACTGAGGCCAAGCGGTTAGGGGAGACTCGTGATGTGCCTATCAAGTCAGGATGGATTAATTACAGTCTAGGCTACAGTTCCATAGGAGCCCAAGATACCTGGAGAGATTAGCAGAAGGCACCCTTGTGGGGAGCAGTGGGAGTGGGACGTGCAGGGGCCACCTGAACTAAGATCTGTTTTCCTCTGCTGACAGTAAGAACCCCTGACCAGATGTAAAGCTGCCTCAAATTTCTTAACCCTAATGTCTGAAAGGGCCAGAACCTTCTACCAGAAAGGGCTATGTCTGCCAGTTTGGCACAAGTCCCTAAAGGACGCTTACCACTAGCCAGGACCACAGGGGCCAGCAAGCCGCAGAGGATCAGCACCGTCTCCATGGTGTCTGGGGGTAAAGAAGGAAGACATTATTACTCCAGGGACAGAAAACTTTCCTTGGCAAGCCAACACCCTGATGGGAGCTCATCCCAGCCTGAGCTGTCGGGGGAGCTTGTGTGACCTAGGGCCACTCCAAATCACCAGGACTGATGCCACCTTATCAGGCTCTCATCAGACTCTCAGAGCTCTGTGTGGCCAATTCTATTAACCCAGATGAGTCAGAACACTTAACAGGCACTGTGTTAGGTCCACACTGCAGGCCTGGAACCAGAAGTTTGCTGATAGTAAATGCCCTTCACAGAGGGAGCGGCAGGGCCCAGGTCAGAAGATGGCTCAGGAACTCATTATCGTGAGGCTTCTGGGCAGAAGAAAGCTTGACTTCCCAAGGGCTTTGGAGATGTCTCACCAGTGTCCTCCTTCCGGGCCACCTCTGCCTCATTAAGATGTGGGGCCCTGGGTCCAGCCCACCAGGAAGTCTTTTTAAGATATGTTTATATTGTATGTGTGAGTGTGTGTCCATGTATGCATGTGTGCAGGTGTCCATGGATGCCAGAAGATCCAGGTCAACACATTTCTTGGAGCTGGAGTTACAGGTGGTTGAGAGCTATCTGATACGGATGCTGAGAACCAAACCGGAGTCCTCTGGAAGAGCAGTAAGCATTCTTAAGCACTGAGCCATCTCTCCAAGCCCCTAGGAAGTGTTTCTATGAGGCGATGAGTAGAGGACACTTTCTGATCCTCAAACACTATTGCGAACCCTGACACCCACATCTGACCTTAAGTGTCTTTCATGTTGTTTCCTGTTTTCTCAGCTTCCCCTAGAGGCCCCATCTGCTGAAGGTGATAACTATGTAAAGGTAATCTGGACAGAGGTTTCTGAGCACGGAAGTCACTAAGCGCTCTACTTGGATCTCATCCATTCTCGGTGATGAGATGGGGGACTCCAATGGGACACATGGGCAACGATAGAGTTGGTTTGGCTCCACCCAGGGACATGTTACACTTGTCACTCTCAGACTCAGAAGAGTAGTACAGAATGAGAAGGGAGAAGAACACAAATCAGGAGCGTCCAAAGCTGCTTAATCTTCTCCATCCAGGGTAAGCCTGGCGGTAGCCTGAACCTGTCTAGAATGGCCGG
Source organism: Mastomys coucha (assembly GCF_008632895.1). Taxonomy (NCBI): domain Eukaryota; kingdom Metazoa; phylum Chordata; class Mammalia; order Rodentia; family Muridae; genus Mastomys; species Mastomys coucha. Next base: position 39,351,286 of record NW_022196906.1, on the reverse strand, counting down.
ACCCATGCTCATTCTAACAAGCGACCCTACTGCCATGCACCAATCAGACACCAGGGGGCAGCAGAGCTTCATCCAGAACCACTCCCAGCCAGAGTCCTGTAGGCGTCGAATACTCCTCTGCTGTGTGAACATGCACCTTGCTCTTCTTAAAACTATGCTTGACCTAGATATCCAGTAACATTGCTTAGTGTGATTCTGTGCATGTGTGTCTGAGCAGACACAGCTCTTGCATGTGGAGCCACAAGGTCAACTTCAGATGTCTCCCTCAAACACTCTGTACTTTATCTTTTGAGACAGGGCCTCTCACGGAGCCTGGAGCTGACAGAGTCTGACTCTGGCTGGCGGACTAGCCAGCGAATTCCAGCCATCCTCCTAACTCTCCACCTTCTCAATGCTGAGACTGTAGTTAGATGCCACTCCACTTAAGTTCCAGGGATCTAACTCGAGTCCTCACCCTTGAGTGGTGATATGCCTTACTGACTGAGCCTTCTCTCCAACCCCTAATATAGCTTTAAAAAAAAATTATAATATTTGCAGTTCCCCGGACTAGCTTTAATCAACATTGTTTGGAAGATTTATCTATACTATTACACAGACCCGTAGGTAATTCATGTTGAACACCTGGCATTTCATTGTGAAGGCAAACTATTGTGTACTGATCCATTCTCTTGTTGATGGACATCTGGTGTCTTTAACACGACATTGCTAACTCTATGATATGGTTATCAACACTTGCATGAGAGGTTTTTAACGTTTAGAACACCCAGTCTCAAAAGGTACAGTTTATATTGCAGATCGGTGGAAACACTGTTCCAGGACACCAGAAAACACGACGGCGATGATGACGCCGACCAAACAACACTTAACTGTGAATGAAGTACTCTCCTGCTTAGTTTCCCTTTAAAAGAAATACAGCCAGGTGGTGGTGGCACATGCCTTTAATCCCAGTACTTGGGAGGCAGAGGCAGGCAGATTTCTTAGTTCGAGGCCAGCCTGGTCTACAGAGTGAGTTCCAGGACAGCTAGGGCTATAAAGAGAAACCCTGTCTAGAAAAACAAACAAACAAAAAGAAAAAATAAATAAAAATAAAAAGAAATACGGCTCTGCCCCTTGGCTGGTCTCTTCCTGCAGCCTGGAAACAGCAGTCATGAGTGAGCGTGGCTCTGAGGCCAGTGCTTGGGTTACAAACTGTCAGCGCTGTACAGTTAATCATCCTTCACTGGGTCATTCCCCTCCTATCACTCGGCCAGCATGATGTGACTGATCTGTCATTCCCCATCCTAATCAGTATTGACATTATCAGATGTCCTAATTTTTGTCAATGTCAAGGCATAAAATGTGGCATTAATCTGGTCACTTAGCATTGAGTGTTTGACATTTCCTTTTCTTCACCAGTGACATTCATATCTTGTTTGTATTTCAAATTACTTTTCGATCTTGACATTAAACTCCAGTTATTGAGTACTCCAATATAATATCTCCTCTTAGCTCATGATTTGTCTTTTTACTTAAAAACTTTTTTTTCACATTTCATTTATTCTCTCTCCTTCTCCCTCTCCCTCCCTCCCTCCCTCTCTCTTTCTCTCTCCCTCTCTCTCTCTCTCTCTCTCTCTCTCTCTCTCTCTCTCTCTCTCTCTCTCTCTCTCTCTCTCTCTCTCTCTCTCTCTCTCCCTCTCCCTCCCCCACCTCTTTTCTGTGTGTGTACCACAGCAGGTGTGTAGAGGTCAGATGACATCTTGTAGGTGCCTGTTCTCTCTTACCACAGGCATTCTGGGATCGAACCCAGGGGTCAGGCCTGGTGGTAGACACCTCAAACTCCTGAGCTGTCTTGCTGGCTCTGTCTTTCTTTACTTTAAAAAATTGCCCTCTAGTGCACAGAATTTCTCAATTCTAATATGACTACATGTGATGATCTATGTGTCTTATTTAAGACATTTCTTCATACTGTCAGGACACATTAAAGGTGTGTTTGTGGTCTTAAGTGTCTGGATTTAAGAGACCCTCAGTCAACATCTGGAGGAGTGCCTGGAACCACAGGCATGCACCATTGAGCCCAGCTATACTCAAAAAATTGTATTCCTCTTGGAAATGAGGTGTGAATCTTACTTTTCTCCCATTCTGATAACCAGATGTCCCAGAACCATTTGGAACTGCCAGCCACTTTTCTTGTGGTTTGCCATGCTCCTACCACAAGTCTGGTTTCTACTCGGCTGTGTGGTTATTTCCCAGCCTTGTCTTTGGCTGTATTGATTAATTTGTCTCTATAATACTCTCCTTTCTATGGATTCAATTGCTTTTTGACAACCTTGTCTGAAAGTATTAAATGAGAAATTCCAGAAATAAATGATTCATACAGTTTATAGCACACGGATCATGGTAAAATCTCTCACTGTCCCAATCCATCCTTCTAGTCCAATGCATCCACACTGTATGTGCTGCCTCTACCTGCCCACCAGTCACTTAGGAGCATCTCTTTTTTGGCACAACTGTTCTGTATCACTGTCCTTGTGTTGAAGTAACCCTCTCTAATACAACAGACACAGACTCAATCAAATAAGAAAAAAAACCTGTAAGGTGTTCCTTCAAGCAAGAAAATAAAACAAAATACACTGGGGAAAAGCCAAATTTTTTTTCTTTGAGACAGAGTTTCTCTGTGTAGCCCTGGTTGTCTTGGAACTCACTCTGTAGACCAGGCTGGCCTCAAACTCAGAAATTCACCTGCCTCTGCCTCCCAAGTGCTGGGATTAAAGGTGTGCACCACCACCGCCCGGCTGGAAAATCCATATTTAAGAATTGTCCTTATAGTCTGTTTTTATGTAATTGCTCTACATGTTGCTGTTAAGCTCTTACTGTGCCTAGCTTATGCATTGAAACATTATCGTAAGTAGATATTATAGAGAAAACAGTATAGTTAGTGTTGAAGCCTAGTTGGTTTCAGATGTCAGTCATCTACATGGTCTTGGGATGTATTCCCTGTGGACTATGGTAACTCATTAAATCCTGTATCTCTGTTACTATAGCTGTTTAATAATCTTGCTGGCTTGTAAGAGAGCTTTGCATCTTCTCTGCATTCTTTAAGAGTGTGTTGCTCTTCTGGACATATACTCAAACACTGGAGTCTGTTGCTCAACATCACTTAGAACTTTGGGATTTTCATAAGAGCTGTCATGTACCTACCTGGAGGGATTGGGTGAAATTGGGATGTTCCTGACTCCAAATCCTCAAGAGTCATACTTTTTTTTTTTTCAATTTCCCAGGGCCTTGTCAATAGTCTCCTGTGAAATGGGGTGACACCTTCACATAGCTGTTTGATCCATTGGTACATTGTAAATTATACTGTCATTTTAAACATTAACATATCGTGTAGTATGGAGCAAGACAACCGGTTTTTAATCTATTTATCAGTCTTTTTTTTTTTTTTTTTTTTTTTTTTTTTTTTTTTTT
>NW_022196906.1:39346270-39347140 GCF_008632895.1 Mastomys coucha | reverse complement strand
CTACCTTTTGGTCTTCCTTCTTCTTGAGTTCCTTGTGGAATGTGGGTTGTTCTTCCTGTATTCCAGATATTTATCAGTCTTAAATACAGTAATTTTAAGATATCTCGCTTCTAACAATTTACTCGTACACCTTTGGGTTTTCTCTGTAGATAGACTTTGCAAATGATTGAGTGGGGTCTCCTCTTTCTAATTAGCACACAGATTTCTTTTATCTCTTGTTTTAGTGCACTGAGTCAGCAAAATACAGTAGAGAAACAATGATTATACACACGTGTGCACACACGTATACACACGCACACAAACTTGTTTTGAATTACTTATTACTGGGCTTTAAATGGAGGTCTAAGGTTTTGAAGATTCTGCCTTAACACTGGGCTTCCAAGACACTTGCTTTACACTAATTACGAATAAGTAAGTGACGTATGCTTCCTCTCTTGCGTGTGTCGTACTCTGTCTTCCTGGGCTATGGCTTGGAAATGTGCTGGGCCTCCTTATTGTGTTGTACAAATCATCAGGCCGCTCATTCATTTTCTACTTCCTTGCTTTTCTGTGCTACATGCTGGGTAATTGTTTCAGAATTATTTCTTTTTCTCCCTCTAACTGGGTTTAATCTGCTGTTTCGTTCATCCACTTAATTTCCTATTTCAATGATTGTATTATTTCTGTACGTTCTAGTTGGTTCTTTTTCTAACAGCCTGGTCATTTTATTAGTCTTCCTTGCCCACTCATTTGTATGACCTCATTGTTTCCTTTCAACATTTTCTTTCACAGTTATTTTATTTTCTGTATCTTTTAACTTTGAAATCCTGAATTCTTCACTTTTGTTTGGTTTTGATTGTTTGTTTCCTTGTTTTTTTTTTTTGTTGTTTT
>NW_022196906.1:39337046-39346226 GCF_008632895.1 Mastomys coucha | reverse complement strand
GACAGGGTCTCTCTATGTAGCCCTGGCTGTCCTGGAATTCATTCTGTAGACCAGGCTGGCCTTGAACTCAGTGACCCACTACCTGCCTCTGCCTCCCAAGTGCTGGGATTAAAGACTCCTGATACCATTGCCATTGCTTGACCTTCCTTCAAAATCCTCAATTCTTGGGAGCATAAATTGATTTGTGGCATCTGTGTTTTTTAAACAGTGATTTGGCCTTTCTTGGTTCCCTCCTAACACACACACATCAGGTACACACACACACCAGGCACACACACACACCAGGCACACATGCATGCATGCACGCACACACATCCTTGGTTTAGCAGTCATTGACTGTGAGCTCCAACTTGTTGTATTTTGATCTGTGGGAAACTCCGGGGCTTTGTCTTTCCTTTTCCATGGGGACTGACAGTGGCCAATACCAACAATAGACCAGATTAGCCTCTCTCAAGGGTCCTCAGCTTAAAGAAGAAGTCACGGGCTTGGTTGCTAATCCCGTTGGGTCCGTGCTTTTTGGCCTCCGGTAGGCATATTGGCCTCCAGTAGGCACGGCTGCCTACTGGCGTTCACTCTCAGCAGCTCTGTTTCAATTTAGTTCACACTTTACATAATCGTGCTACTTTGATTTCATAGGGTTTTAGTTGGAAGATTTATTTCGGTTGTAGAGTTTTAGATGTTGTTTGGTTTGTAGAGAGGAGTGACTGATGGGGAGCATCTTTCTTCCTTCGAGTGGGGCAGGCCAAGCCCTGTGACAACAAAGCTGGGAGCATTATTTTACAGGAGAAAAAATTCTCAGGCAGTCATATAAGGAGGTTACTAAGTTATATGTATCCGTGGTGTGTAAAATCTTCCTCCTTCCCTTCTTTCCCTTTTGCCAAATTTATTGCTACTTCTGGATCAAGTTCCATCTCAAGTTCCATAGTTAAATTATATCTGGGCCTCCATCAGAGGAGACCAGACCCTAAAGCAGTCTAAAGTAGAAGGAGGATGGAATTGACATTAAAAGCCCTCAAATGTGGCTCCTGCATACAATCTTAGCACTCAGCAGGCTGAAGCAAGGGGATTCCTGTGAGTTCTAGGTAAGGCCAAGATACACAGAGAGACCCTGTCTCATAAGTAAAACAAGATAAAACCAATTTTTAGGGACCTTCAAGTGAACACTGGGTCTTGGGTGCCAGAAGAAGGACGGACAGGCTGGGCTTCTCAGCCCACAGCAGAGGATTTCCTGGGCAGATCGAGCCCCTCCTCAAGAAGAAAAGACCCATCCACACCAAGGACTCTGGACTACCAGGTATTGTGACCATCCATCCACTCCTGAGAACCTTCAACAGTCAGTTAGTTCCACAGATACTCAGTTCAGGGTAATCCCACAGTTAAATCCCCCACAGGAGCATGAATTCTAGATCTGCAGGGGATAGACGCATGATCAAGATTTTGTTTCGGCTACCAAGGAGACACAGGTTTTGAGAGCAAAGATCCTGCGAATGCCAAGCTCCCAAGTGAAGACCTGTCCTTGTATTCCAAAGTAAACATCTACGATCAAGTTGCAGAGTGTTGAAAGGGACACTGTCATAAATTTGAGAAGTGGCTGAGTGTCTATCCTCCAAGCTGCTGCTGGGGCCTGGTCTACACCAGCAGTTCCTCTCAGCCTGAGTCTCCTTCGAGGCTGCCTCTTGGCACGTGGACCTCTTTGAAAGATCACATCAGTGGTCCAGCTGGCACTGTCTGGGAGTGCAGTGGCCAGTTACATACACGGAGACTTTGAGAGGACACTGATGTCTTTGTTTCCATTAACCAAGGAATTCTATCCTGACCTCTCCTCTCTCCGTGGTAAGACCCTGGCTTCTCCTGACATTCCAGTCTCCGCATTCCTCTCTTCTTCCTTACACAGTAGGAACTGGGCAGCCTGGAGCTCTGCTGAGGTTGGAAGACATAGATGAGGTAGCATAATAATCTCATTCATTCCTGGCCCAGAGTTTAGGGAAGAATGGGAGGAGGGAGGACTATTCAGGTAAAGGAATAAGCCATGCAGAAGAGAATAGGGCGAGGAGGGAGGCTCAAGATTGTTCTGTAAGTCTCAACATGCACATTAAAACGTCTTGTTTTGTGGACCTGGACCCTTGCTTAGAGTGCCGAGGACCTGGCTGGCTGGGTTGGAGAACCAAAGAAGTCATTGCTGCTGGAGCTGAGGACTCCATTACATCATCACTGCTGGAGCTGAGGACTCCATTACATCATCATTGCTGGAGCTGAGGGCTCCATTACATCATCACTGCTGAAGATGAGAGCTGCATTACATCATCACTTCTGGAGATGAGGACTCCATTACATCATCACTGCTGGAGGGCTCTATTACATCATCACTGCTAGAGCTGAGGGCTCCATTACATCATCACTGCTAGAGCTGAGGACTCCATTACATCATCACTGCTGGAGCTGAGGGCTCCATTACACCATCACTGCTGGAGCTGAGGGCTCCATTACATCATCACTGTTGGAGATGAGGATTCTATTACATCATTACTACTGGAGTTGAGAACTCCATCACACCTTATTATTCTGGTCACCACTGCTCTAGACCACTCTGTCTGATCTCACACAGTATAAGGAAGAGTTTCACCTCCTCTCCATGGCCCATTCTGCCTGTGCCCAGGCACACACTGTTGCTGACAGCAGCCGTTCTGTGTTAGTCTCCTCTCCCTGCTATCCCACTGTTTGCACAGTCACCCACTGCATGTACAGCAAAGGCAACCAGAAGAGTCCTCCAGCGATTATCTTTCCATACCAAGTCACATAATTTCACTTAATTGCTGGGTAAAGACACTCAGAAAGAGAAGCCACCAGTTGATGATACATACAACAACATGCTGTATTACTTCTGAGGTATACCAGAATGGCTGGTACTATTGTGATATAATTTGACAACCATCTCTCTTTATTAGGCAGAAGTTCCAAATGACATGAAATTTCTTCACCCTACCTGCAGACCCTGCTTGCCTTCCTGCAGGCTCAACCCCCAGCCTAGACTCACCACAGCCTGCTTAGACACCTCAATAAGATGACAAGCAGATGCACCCAAGAAGAGCTAGCCTTCAAAGGGCCGCGGAATGCCTGAGCACCGTGGCTTAGCCTCACAGCTTACCTAGGCTGTTATTAGAGACCCTGGGACATGGTTTAGCTGATTGTCTCTCCATGTCTTTCAACAGACAATATGGTAAAAGGATGTATCATGTATTGCACATAACCAAGATGTAAACTTCCCAGATGGATGTGGTATCTCAGCAAGCCAGGCTGGAATATAACGAGATAAGCATCTGCCTTTAATTTTGGAAAACCTACGTCCAATGAGAGAGGGACCTGATTCAGCTGCCAGTCAGGAGTGAGTCAGGCCTGGCTCAAGAACCCTGCCAACCAATTTGACAAACTGAGGTTGGGAACAGCCAGCCTTGTATCAGGAAAGGCTGGGCAGTCCTGGATAGTTTCTGGAGGCAGCCTGACAGGCGCCAGGGCAGGGCAATGACAGAAGGGAAGCAGCTGACAGGCTCCTTCAACTGGAAAATGAACTTGGGGTAGAGATGCAAAGCGGGGAAGTGGGAAAAGTGGGTATTGCTGGCTTCTGGGACAGAGAGAGAGGGAGCTGGTCCAGAAAGAGCCTCTGAGAGATACAACTTAACCCCTAGCTCACTCCCACAGAGGAACAAGGCTGAAAAGGCCTTATGGGAGCAGGCCTCAGCTTGGGAGTTCCGGTTAATAGATGCAGAGCAGGCCATTCCCCAGTTCCTTCCTAAGCGTAACTGCTACTGTCTTAGGAATGTTAGGCCTTCAAGTCTCTGCTCGCGTGTGTCTGGCCACCCTGTCCACAGCTTTAGCCCTTGGCTTCTTTGTTGTCTTCAGCGGCTCGGCCTTGCACTATTTACAGCTATGATATTCAACGGCCGCTCAGCCCAGCCCACACACTATGCTGCCAGAGTCATGGCAAAGAGCAGTTCCCATCATCCCCTCACTCCCTTGTGGGATGAGAAGAGGCCTTCTGAAGGCCCCGAGTTAGCATCACATCCACTTGACAGGGAGAGAGAAACTGGGCAGAGACAGTGAATGAGGTCTGGACTCTATATTTCCATCTTGCCCTGTCTGCCTCTCCATTAGTGGAAAGAGTAGTCTCTCTGCCCTTGTGGGGAGCCAGCCCCACACTTGAGTTCCCAGATCACACAGGAGCATTCCTATGCCCACAGTGGGCTACCTGCCTGTGACTCTATGAAGGGCCCACATCCCCCTGCCCTGGGCCACTCTCCTTGTTCCTCCCCTACCCAGCAGGCTAAGACTCTGAGACCTAACTGCCCAGGGAGGGAATCTGACGAACTCCACAGGAAAGGGCCCCGCTTTCCCTAGCCAAACTCCCAGCATCTCCAGCTTCATCCATATTCACATGAGAGGGAGAGAGGGACTGCAGAATGTAGGATGTCTGCCAGCTCACCCTGAGTGGGAACTAAGAGCTGTTTGCTTGGGAGGGTGACTTTTTTTTTCAAAGACGGATTACAGGCCCATGCAGTTCATTAGGAGGGTGGGGGCGTGGGGTGGGCAGTGCGGAGTCAGCTGATCCCTCCTGTCCACTTCTCAAGGCTATATGAAAGGGCAAGTGAGATAACATGTGGGAAGGGTTTTTTGAAAACAGCAGAGCTCTGTGACAGCAATGTGCAATATTTATCAGGTGCCCATGCCATACAAGGGTCGTTCTACACAGCTTATATCCCTCGACAGTCCTGGGAGTGGCCACCATGATGAGGGACTGCCTGCCCCTCACAGTCTCACTGGTGGCCAAAAGGAAAGAGTAAGGGACTTCGGTGTTTCCTTGCTACTTGAAACGTCAGAATCAAGGAAAGAAGTGTGTGTGTGTGTGTGTGTGTGTGTGTGTGTGTGCACGCGCGTGTGCTTGTGCATGTGTGTCTCTGTGTGTAGCTAGCCAGGAAAAAGAAGTTACAAGAAGGGACAGGGAAAAGGTTCTGAGGGGGACATCAGGCCATCTGTCTCCCAGATAGCAGAGCCTACTGTTCTTGAAGCTCAGCTCTGTGACTGACCATCCCTGTCTTGCCTGGTTGAGGACAGGTTCCATTTCAGCCATTTGCAATGAAAACAGATAGGTATGGCGCCAGGCATAGTGACACACACCTACAATCCCAGCATTCAGGAAGTGGAGGCAGAAAGATCAGGAGTTCAAGGTTATCCTCAGCTACATAGTGACAAGAGCAGGACATCCTACAGTAACCTGACCTGTGCTCCTTACAGATGCAATAGTCATCAAAACAAAGATACATTGTTACAGCCAAGAAACAGTCATCAAAACAAAGATACATTGTTACAGCCAAGAGCCCAACGAGTCTCGATAACTAAATGCAATGTGGTCTTGGGAGGTGAATCCTGGGACAGAAAGAGGACCTTGGGTAAAAGCTGCATGAAGTGTCAACTTTAGTTTATAATGTATCAACAGTAGCTGGAATGCAGTAGAGACTATGGCACACTAAAGTAATATCTCTATTGGCTTTCTTAGTGTATTTTATTTGCACACAGAAGCTGTGTACAGATGAAGAAGGTATGGAGGCCTGTGCTGTCCACCCAAGTTTTCTGTAAATCTGAAACTGTTCCAAAAGAAAAAGCCTGTTCCTTACCAAATTTGAATATTCAATATTGAATAGTCAAATCAGTCCTCCATCTCTATTCATCCCTAGCCCCTAAGCTCACTTTCCTGGCACACTGCGGAACACAGGTGTTTGCATGTCACATGCTTCTGCGATAGGCAGGGCATAGCTGGTTCACTGCCATGGAGCCAGAGAGCCAGCCAAGGCTTTTAAAGCTGCCTTTTACAGCAACTGTTTTCGGTTGGGAATCAGAGGCCACTGACAGTTCTGTGGCCTATCTGCTTGACCTGTATTTCAAATGCACATTGAATAAACAATTAAACATCAATTCCTCAGTTTAAGAGCCAGGCTTGAAATGACTGCTCTCTCTGTGAAGACTGTCCCCAGCCCCTTTCCCCCCACACCCCCCCCACACATCCCAGCATTCCAGAGTGGAGCAGATAAGGAGATGGATTCAAAGCTGGCAAGAGAAAGGAGAGGGTAGAGGGTGGTGGCTTTCAGATAGACCTGGAATCCTGGTGGCTTGAGTTACTTTGTCTTGAATTCCTTGTGGTATCCAGAAGCCAGCTGGGCAGCTTAAGAATGGGGCAGTTAATCATTTCACTTCATGACTGGGTCTTCATGACTGGCAAGGGTCCAGTGACTGGGGGTTCTTCTCCACCATGCCTCCCCAGGTCTCCAAGACTCAACAATGTTTCTCTAAGAGCCCAGTCCCAAATCCAGTGGGTTGTGCAGGCCAGAGGCCAAAGTCCCGTCTCACACAGCACTTGTTACTTTAGGAACCTTTCCCTTTAACCTGGAGTTACTTCTGGGAAAGAAGACACTGGCCACAGAAAGAACAATGAGAGCAGACCTGAGAGCAAAGAAACCAGGCTTCTTCTGAGAAAGAGAAACACATCACAAACCTCACACCTAACTTCTACATGTCCTCCTAGAGAGAGCCCAGCAGGGACATGGGGGGTGGGTTATGGCCACCTCACTGTCACTACCAACTGAGATAGTGTTCAGTGTGTCAGCCTACCCAATGCCCAGAGGAATAGAGATGTTATAGCCAACTCACACCCAGGCACCTGACGTGCGCTGCTCAGCATGAGTCAGGGAGCTAGGCCTTAGCATTCCACCTGGTAGCAGTATGGGGACCCTCCCTGTCCTGGACAACTGCATCCAGTTCCAGCAAGTCTAGGTAACCAGTTGCATTATACAGAAGGCAAGGGCTGAGTATGGCTTGGCCAGTCACAAGAGAGATCAAACTCTCTGGGGTCTGCACGTGCACACATGTGCTTCTGTGCTCGATACACACACACACACACACACACACACACACACACACATTCAAAGACCAGAAAATCAGTCCCAGTAGCAAAGATAGTCCTGAAGTCTGCACCAGGCCAGGGGCCCAGAGACCAACCAGTCCCATGCCATCCTTCTCACCAGCAGATCACATTCCAGGGCATTGCCACCCTCCCTCTGCTAGCTGCCCACTTCTGGAAGCACATCTCTAGTTTTCACGGTTCCACTTACATCTTCATGGACTCAGATTCTTTTCCAGATATTGGGGGGGGGGAGAAGGTTGCTTGGATCTAGATACCCAGAGTGCATGGAGGTTAAGGGACTCAACCCCATTTGTCTGTTTTAGGAAACTGTCCCTTCCCTTCTTACCTTGTGCCTTTGTTGGCCGATTCCCAGAGTGACACAGTTCATGTGTGTGTGTGTGTGTGTGTGTGTGTGTGGTGTGTAATTAGCTAACTGACATGTCAGCATCGCTGTCTCTTTAAGTAGTCATAATCCACCCTAAGCTCAAAACACCTGAGAATCTCAATGGTATATTTTAAGCACTTTGAGGCATTTCATCATGCTTCCCCCAACTCCAGGCCTTCACTTCTTCATCTCTGCCATCTGGGCCTCACCAAATCCCAAAATTGGAGCACTGAATCAGCTCTCTTTGTTAACTTCAGCCTTTTGACATCTTGCAGACTACCAAGGAAGAAACATTCCAAGACCATACATGGGAAGAAAGGAATGGCTAGGTGGGAAAAGGGCAGGATGACTCCCCCATGGGCTCACAGGACTTCCCCCAGGCTACCTTGCCTTTAAGGGGGCGGGGAGATAGAATGGGGGAGTGGCCAAAATACTGAGTAAGATTAGAAGGAGCTTCTAGGAGGAATGGCCACTGTAGAGGAGACATCCCTATGACATCACCCTAAAGGCAGCAAGATGGGAGTCATCATCAACACTGTTCATCATCATTGCTTTCTTTACAGAGCACACCCCATCCATGTTCAAGCCCATTTGACACATAAAGTTTAAAAATAAAAGGAAAGCTTCAGAATGGCTCTTCAAAGACTGTCACCCCCCAACTCCACAGGCAGGAATAGTACATGATCTAGAAAGTTCCAAGGACTTAGGGGTAGGCATCTGGAGAGCCCGAAGGGTAAGACCACACACATGTCATTACTCAGTGATAGACAGCGACACATTGGGGCTGTGACAGGACCAGACTGGAGCTGAAAGAGCCACAGATGACAGATCCAGCTGAGAGGATAGAAGTTAATAGGCCATCACAGGGGCGAGAGACGGCTGCTGGGGAAAGTGAGAAGGTGTGTGGAAACGTGCAAGCACCTGCTTAAGTGTCAGGGAGAGAGGGTTATGTATGTGTGAGGAAGGGATTGTGCACAGAAGTGTGAGTGTGCTTGTCAGTGAGTCAAGGAGGCCTCCTGTGGGGGAAGAGAGCCACAAGAAGCATTAGAGGGTCTTCCTGAGGAAGACAGAGGTGAGGCAAGCAGGGAGGGGGAGGGACAGGCCAAATCATTAGACCTGCCTCAGCAGGAGTGAGTAAGAAAGCATGACTCCACAGCTCTACAAGGTTCTGAGAAACCCGCAGGGCCTACCATATTGGAGGGATCTGGCATTTGTTAAAAGGGTCAATGAGTAAAAGCGAGGGCTGGCTTTCCTCTCGAGCTGTGGAGGACAGGGACGTCACTATGACTCCAAATAGAACTCCTTGGTCTCCTCTCTGACCCTTTCTACCCAAAGCATGGTTCTTGACTAGGTAGAGACATTCCTACCATCCCAACCCAGTCCCTGGGGTCCAGACCTCTTCCTCCCCGCCCCCTCACCCCAGCCAGACATCTTTGTGACAGATGTTTTCTATGTTGTTTCCAAGCTAGCTTTCTATTTCCCCAGGTGAGAATTCCTTTCCAGCCCCATTTTAAAACAGAGAAGATGCTGCTAAACCAAGATTCTGTCTTGGTCCGAGAGGTCTGGCTTCTTTTTAAGGACAGAGATCCAAAATGAGGTGTTCTTGACCCCTCTAAACTGTTCAGAGGCCTTCAAAGACCCACTAAAAGCTGGTTCTGGCTTCACACTCTGCAGAGGCAGATCTTTAGGCCTCTTAACCTTTCAGGCCCATGTGTGTCCTAGCAGAACAGGTGACTCTTGTCCAGGAAGTCCCTCCCCCACCCAGCCCATGGAAAGCATAGCTGACCTTGGCATCTCAGGCATTGCCTGGCCAGTGGTGAAAGAAAAGCTTTGTCCAGAATGGCCA
>NW_022196906.1:39279546-39334546 GCF_008632895.1 Mastomys coucha | reverse complement strand
ACCATACTGGGGGGAGGGGAGGCAATTGGAGGTGAGGAATGGGCAGAAAACGGAGGAAGGTTGAAGTGGAGGGGTTTCCATGGCAACCATGAGACAGGTCACGTGCAAAAGGCCAAGTTGGAAAACAGATACACACATTCATACAGCTACAATATGAGGGCAGCCAGAACACCAGAGCCAAGGGTCCTTGAGAGGGCTGAGATGCCCACTGGTCCCTCTACAAAGGTGGAAATCCCAGTTCCAGTAGTGCGGGAAGACAGGTTAGACAAAGAGAATAAAGACAGAGGGCACGTCGGTGGGGCCAAGCCTCCAGCCACCACAACCTCTGGATCTGGAGGCTGGAGGTAGCTTGGGTGGGCCCGTTTATCCAACCTGACTGCTCCAGGGAGCAGACGCCCAGAGACCGAGGCTCTCAACCAACTCTACAGGAAAGCCCTGGGCAGACACAAAGCGGGGAGGCTCCATCAGGGCCAGCCCCGGTGGGGAACGATGGGGATAGGGTTACTAGCAGCCCTGAAAAGAAAACCGAGCTGGACAGACCAAAAGAAGGCCATGCAGTCAGATGAATCCCCTCACCCTAGAACCCCAACGCCGTCTACAGGGCCCCTTCTCCACTCCCGCAGCCCACGCCCACACCCCACAAGCACCAAGCCAGCAAATTCCATTTTGCGTGGCTCATGTGTCCACATACACATCCAGCTACATTCCCGGGTCCTTGCATTTCCTTTCCCCGCAGGGTTTCCAGCTTCCGAGTAACAAAGGGAAGCTCCCCTGTTAAGGGTCCTCTGTCCTTCTTCTGGAGCTCCTGGTGCAAGCTCAGGGCAGCCTCGAAAGCATTTTTCAGCCACCAGCATCTCCCACCACCATTGCCTGCATCCCCATCCCGGGATCCTTAGCCTTCGGAAGCTCATCTACTTGTTTACATCTCCAAATCCGTTTCCCGCCGCCCAGGCAGGGACCTGGGCACACACCCACTGATACAAACAACACTCGGAGGAACCAGGCGCTAGAGTGACGGATCCCCACCCAAGCCTCCTCCACTCGGAAGAAGGCGCCAACTTTGCCCACCTCCCCTGCTGCTCACCTAGGCGTTGGGTCCCCTCCGAGCGGATCCCAGGAGGACGAGCAGAGTCCCAGCAGCCGGGAGTGGCGCGCTGGGGGCAGGGCGGTGGGCGCGGCTTGCAGCTTTCCCGCCTCCCAGAGGGGGCTGACTGGCTGGGCTCCCGGGTCGCTCTTGTCCGCTGGCTTCTGGATCCCCTCGCAGACCCCTGTGCTGTCGTCCTCGCCCTGCTCTCTGCGAGCTCTTCGCAGAGGGAAGTGAGGCTTGAAGAAGCAACAGGAGACGCGCGCGGAGGAGGCGCCCAGCGCCCGAGCGGATTTGCCAGCAGCTGTTGCTTTTTTATGCCCCCCCCCCCTTTGGCGAGGGTAGGAAATGAGCCAGACCAACACCGTGACAGGGCTGGTGTCTTTTGGAAATAGGAAATTCAGGGAAGAGAGGCAGAAAAATAGGAAACAACGGAGCATCAGCCACCTGCAACCTGCGTTCTTTGGGTGTGTTGGCAATTAGCATGAATGGGAGCCAGAGGTAGGTGGAGTTGTTTTCAAATAGAGCTGGTGGGTTGTGGGGACAAGGCCCTCACCTGAATCGGGGTCTTGCTGCCCAGGAGCCCGTTTTCAAGACACCCATCTCCAACCCTAAATCTGCCAGAGGCTTTGAGAATAACTCTCCCCAGCCTACTTCCTAGGAGGCAAAATTTGAGATGACAAATTAACTTGAAGATTTATATCCTAGCTCTGCAATTCTACCTGTACCATCAGTATGAACACTCACATATGGAATGTTCTTTCTCTAACCTAGGAAAGGGGAAGTGAAACTAACTCCCAGCAAGTGTTCAATTAGCTGACTCTATGTAATGATAGCAGAGCTTGCAAGAATGGACAGAGATCAGCTCCCCCACCAGGTTGGTATCCAGGAAGCCCTGCAGTGGGGAAGGCTGTTCTAACCAGTCAACTGAAGGGATACTGAAGGGAGGCTGGCCAATCCAGTCCTGAAAGGTTGAAGAGAGCAGCTGTCATCAACCAATTCTAGGTCTGATCACAAGGCCTTCCTGACAACCTCTAACCTGGAAATGATAGGCCCTGCTAGCAAGAGCCCAGCCCTGCCTATCCAGCACCACAGCCCAAGGCCAGTTACTATTTGTGAAGAAGAAGGAGAAGGAGGAGGAGGAGGAGGAGGAGGAGGAGGAGGAGGAGGAGGAGGAGGAAGAGGAGGAAAAGGAAGAGGAAAAGAGGAGGAGGGAGAGAAAGAGGAAAAGAAGAGAAGGGGGAAGAAGAGGAAGAGGAGGAAGAAGAAGAGGAGGAGGAGGAAGAGGAAAAGGAGGAGGAAGAAGAGCAGGAAGAGGAAGAGGAAAAGAAGAGGAGGAGGGAGAGAAAGAGGAAAAGAAGAGAAGGAGGAAGAGGAGGAGGAAGAAGAAGAAGAGGAAGAGGAGGAGAAGGAGAAAGAGGAGAGGAGGAGGAAGAGGAAAAGGAAGAGGAAGAAGAGCAGGAAGAGGAAGAGGAAAAGAAGAGGAGGAGGGAGAGAAAGAGGAAAAGAGAAGGGGGAAGAAGAGAAGGAGGAAGAGGAGGAGGAGGAAGAAGAAGAGGAAGAAGAGGAGTAGGAGAGGAGATGAAGGAGAAGAGGAGGAAGAGGAGAAGAAGAGGAAGAGGGGGAAGAGAATCTCTGGATCTCTGGGTATAGTGGTGCCCATTTTTAATTCCAGCACTTGGGAAGCAGAGACAGATGAATCTCTGGGTTTGAGGCCAGTCTGGTCTATAGAGAGAGTTCTAGGACAACCAGGGAAACATAGAGAAATCTTGTCTCAGGTCATGGAGGCAAGGGCAGAGGAAAAGGAAGAAGAGGAGAAAGAGGAAGAAGAGGAGGAGGAAAGAAAGAAAGGAAGAAACAGATAGAAAACAAGAGCCAGGCACTGGTGGCGCATGCCTTTGATCCCAGCACTTGGGAGGCAGAGTCAGGTGGATTTCTGAGTTTTGAGGCCAGTCTGGTCTACAGATTTACAGGACAGCCAGGGCTACATAGAGAAACTCTGTCTTGGGGAAAAAAAAAAAGAAGAAGAAAAGAAAAAAGAAAGAAAGAAAGACAAAAAGTTGATAATTCTGTGGCCTTTCAACTTGGGTGAATCTCTTTAATAAATGATCTGGTCTCAAAGGCCAAGGCAGGGAAAGGGCAGGAGGAAGTCAAGGAGGCCCTAGAACTGGCAGGGAAGCCACCAATGGCCACCAGGAAGAAACTGGGTTGCCCTGCTTAAGGGGAGTCTGTAGAGGATAGTCTGACCCCTGGAGCACAGGACCTTGGGCTGAAAAGACTCCACCCTGGCCCAGTTTCAAAGTCACTAGGGTTCCTGTGACAGTGAAAACACTTTTATCAAAGTCTGGCTCAAGTCTTGCCAATCCACGTGGCTCCAGACAGCTGTCTGACCTTCTATCCCCAACTTTTCCTCAGTAAGCTGAGGACTGTCACCTCCTGTCTCTTTCCACTTGGAGAAATGAAACCTCATGCTTGCTAGTTCCCTGTCCTGAGCAAGCAGATTGGTCCTCCCTCCCAGTGCCCTTGAGTCCTAACATTTCCCCACCTCTAAGTTGTCTGTTGGAGTTCCTTCTTGTAAGTGGATGCCAGCTCAGGCTTTACAGGCCTGTTTGGGAAAGGATAGGTCAGAACTTCTAAGCTCAGCCACCTGTTGGTTCAGCCTGCCAGAGTATAGGGCTAAGCTACTTCCGGGCCTGTGCCTGATGCTGCTGGTAGTCCTGGCTATGGAGGATAATGGGAGTCCAGTATGTGAGGACCGGCTAGGGCTAGCTTCTCAAATAACCCTTCTTGTTTATCCAGGTGGAATTTGGGGGTTATTGCTACAAAGCAACACACAGCCTTGCTCTGGGAAAGTCATATCGCCCTTCTAGGGGGTAAAGAAACATCTGGTTCCTGAGATAAATGTGTCCAGGGATTAAAAGAGGTCACCAGCTCTGCCCCATTCTTTCAACACACAGATGTGATGTGTGACTCCTCCCTGAGCCCTGGGTCAAGCTCTGTAGATACAACAGAGAGAGGAAAGACATCATCCCTTATAGATAATGGGTGAAAAGGATATTTATCAAATTGTTCAGAGCCCTGAGAATGTAACATTTACAAAGCAAACTGGAGAGTCAGGGAGTGTTAAAGAGATGCGGTGAAAGAAACAATTGAGGTGTCAGGCAGGCCTGGGAAATGATGCCAACTCTGGAACAGAAGCAATGTGTGCGTGCAAAGGCCCTGAGGCGGAGTGCAGTGTGGGAATTGCTCCTGGTGTGGCTGAGTGCAGAAGAGACAGGCTAGGGAAGGACACAGATGCCAGGCTTGGCAACTGGGCAGTTCCTGGGCAATTGCAGCTTTTGTCTTCAGGGCAATGGGAATCCACTGAGGAGATACAAAATGGCTGTGAACAAGAATTAGGGAGAGGCTGGTTCAGACGGTTCCTGAAGGATTCACAGTCAGGGTTTCGAAGGCTGGGTAAAGAGTATAAGAATGAACTTGGATCTTTTCTAAGCAATTGCTTCTCTAGAAGCCTGAGGAAGAGAGGCAGCTGAGGCAAGATGGCACACCAGAACAGAATGGTTTCTAATCAGCATGGGTGTATTTGGAAGAAAGGGGGGCTCACAAACACAGATAACACAAAGACTCATACACTGGAGTTGGGGGAAGCATATGAGAGTACCCAGATCTAGAGCCATGGGAAGACCCAGTGCCAGGCTCTTCGGGACAATATACTGTTGAGTGTGAGACAGACTTCTTCATGCTGGAAAGCGCACTCTAAGCCATGTAACTAAACCCTGACCCTCGTAGCAGTTGCCTAGGTCTGTGAGCTATGGCAGAACATTCCATAGTTGGTGAGAAGGCTGGCTTGTCCAAGTGGGGCTCGTATGGACAATTAAAGGGGTATGAGATGGTCAGAATTCTCAGTTACCCTGGCCCTCCTAACCTGTACCTCTCCCAGAGAGACCCAGAAATCATTGGGTGTTATTTCTTTCCCCTCAGCAGCTGCTGCAGTGTGACTGTTCACCACCTTCCTATGCACGCTATCACCCAAGAGAGGGCAGCTCCCAGGTTCCATGTTCATTCCAAGCTGCTCCCTGGTCTCCTCCCTAACCTTTCCCACATTCCTCTAGGCTTCTCCCTCAGGAAACCGTGCCAGGCCCTTTGTCTCTTCAGGTAATGTCCAAATGATCCAGTCAACAGCTGTGTTTTTGGCACTGGCTTAGACTTGGTCCTCTCTTCCTGACAAGGAACCTAGGGATCCAGCATCCCTTGTGTGTGGGTCACCATCCTGCCCCTGTGATAACACATACCGAAGTTACGTCAGCTTATAGAGAGAAAAGCATCATTTGGCTCACAGCTCTGGAGAATTCAGTTTGCGGTGCATCCGCCTCATTGATGATCCTGTGTTGAGGCAGAACATCATGTGAGGAACACATGATGCTTGGTAGAGGAGAGTCTCTCAGCTGCTGGTATCTGAGGTAGAGGAAAAGGAGGGAAGAGAAGGAAGAAGGGAAGGTGTGGGGTGTAGGGAGGCACCCGGGTTCTCACTAGCTCCTTCAAGAACACTCACTGAACTTAAGGCTCTCACTAGGGTGCATCTTTTAAAGATCCTCCCACCTCCCAGTGGTACCATGGGCTGGAGATCAAGCCTTTATCACTTGGGTCTTTGTGGGACATTCCACATGCAAGCTACAAGCCATAGCACCATCTCTCCAAATACCCTACATCTCTCTCCATTTCGACAGCACCACCCTCAACTCACTTTCTCATCCAAAAAAATTCATGCTTCCCTCTCCCCTCTCCTCCTTCCTCTTCTCCTCTCTCTCCAATTCCTCTCTTGGCTGTGCACTCTCTTGCAGCCATTGCTCTTGTGATAGGTCAGACCTTCATGGCACTAGTCTGGTTCTGCTGGCTCTGCCTCAGTCTTCCCATCTCTACCTCTATTGACTACTGTGTGGTAAAGGTAATGGTCACTTTTCTCATTGTTGTAACAAAATGCCTGACAGATGTCAGGGCAGACGGGTTTGTTTTGGCTCACACACTGAGGGGACAGTCACGGGCAGCAGGAGCCTGAGCACATGAGCATATCCACAGTCAGGAAGTAGAGAGTCACATGCTGGCATGTAGGTCGAGATCTCCTTTTCATTCCATCCAGGCCCCAGCCCGTGGGACAGCTCTACCTACATTTAGAGTGAGTCTTCCCTGGTTTGTTAAATCTTTCTGGAAACACCTTCCTAGACACTCAGAGGTTTGTTTCCATGGCTCCTCTAAGTCTAACCAAGTTGACAACAAGAGTAAACCATCACAGTGGGTCCAGTTCCCACAATTCCTGTGAGTTTGGGGTCCAAATGCCAGACGTCACAGTTAGTGTTTATAACCCCATGACCACCTTGTATTTCATCCCCTGAACCCCTCAATCACCCTTATCATCACCCTCATGCGGGTGGGTGCTGAGTTCCAACCCAGGAGTTCACCACCTCTTTCTCGAGGTTTTGCCTCATATGACTTTCCCCATTTGAAACATCCTCATACAAGACTCCTACCTGCCTCACAGAGTGAAATCAAATATTGCTTTGTGGAAATTAAGGCTCCATGTTCAAAGGTGTTCAAAGGTTGACTGCCCTAATGGAAACAAGGCCTCCCTAATCAGATTTGCCATTAGTCCACTCACAGTGTGCATTCCAGGGTGACCCACTAACAACTTTCTCAACTTAAATAATCGTTAACTATTGATTCATGAGCCCCTTGTGTGATCTTGTCCCTAAACAAACTCTTTTTATCTTCATGTTGGACACCTTCTGTTGTGTTTTGTAAAAAGATAAAGGAGAGAAGGAATATGTTTGGTGGAGGTATAGTCAGGTATGGAGGAAGGGGGTGCCTTTGCAGGCCCATGCTGAGGCATCCCTTCCTCCTGAGGGACCAGCCACATGATGGTATAGTATAGAACAGAGTTTATTCAGGACATGGGAGGGGAGTTGAGAGGGTAGTAGAGACAGAGAAAGGCAGGGAGAGAGAGTAGAGAAGTAGAGGCAGGCCACTCCGAGAGAGGAATGAAGAAGGGGAGAGGGGACAGAGCAGGGAGCAAGAAGGCAAGAGAGCCAAAAAGAGCAGAGGGGGTAAATAACCCCTTTTATAGTGAGTCAGGTATACTGGCTGTTGCCAGGTAACTGTGGGGCGGAGCTTAGACAAAATGCTAACACCTTCTTTCTTACTGTCTTGTCAGTCAGACTGCCAAGCTTAGCCACAGGTCCTTACCAGAGGTCATCAAAGGTTTTGGGGGCTGGTGCCCTGGTATCCTCAGGCTAGACCACATCTACGCCATATATTAGCTTTGTTAATAAAGCTTTTGCCCTTAGCTCAAGAGAGAAAACAGTACTTCTCCAGGCAAACTAGCATGGATGAAAAAAATTTTTTCTGAGTGGAAAAACCACCTCCATCCCATTAGTCTGGAGGGCTCATTGCTGTCGACTTAACTTAAACTTGCTTGTAAGTGTGAAATATCACTCCTAGGTGCTGATTTCTAAGATCTCTAATTAGGAGCACCCATCTTAAGAGAGCAGGGCTGGCTATCCAAATGAGAAGCTATGGCCACTCCCTCCAGAGCCTTTCCTCTCTGCAAATCTGCAACCTTTTGTCTTCTGGTGCATGCAAATGAAAGCAACAAGGAACAACGTTGCCCTTTGGAGACAAGGAAATGCAAGACGCAATGGCTTCCTAGTCAAGACCAGAATAGCGTCCTATTCCTGCCTTCTCTGTGCACAGAGAAACAGCCTGTGAATACATATGGACAAACTCCTCCCTCGCCCAGAGTGCCTGGAGCCAGCATTCATGGGGAGACGCACCTGTTTACCAATGTCTACTTGCTTAGAACCCACAGGATGAAAGCTCAGGAACAAAGCTTGAGCAGAGTTCTTGAGCCAGGAGGAAAGCTAACAACCCAGCAGGCGGCTCCATTCAGTCTGTAGAATAGCTTTTCCAGAGTCTGTGACACCCCAGCCGGGTCATGTTGTTGGTCATGGAAGGCTGATTTGAATCCATCTGCTCTCTTGGGCATCTTCTACTACCAACTCCACACACACACACCCTGTCCTCCCTTCCCCGCCTCCCCGCCCAAATGTCTGAGCTGCAGTTTAGGAAAACATATAAATATTTGGTGACTATTGATGCTAAGGAAGTCACAAGGAATCTGCCAGGCAAGTGCCAAAGGGGCAGAGTAGTTTCCCTGTCCCAGTGTGATATCAGGAATTATAGGGCAAAGTCTAAACATCTGAGTGACATTAGATATCCAAGAGGGACATGGGTAGTCAGGGGAAGGGCTCACAAAGACACTGTGGCCATAGGGGTCCGGCCTCTAGTTTGACAAGAAAGGACATTCTGTCTAGAGAATTCCCTAGCCTCCCAGCTGTCTGAAATAAGTATCTCTTTGATGATGCTGTAATCAATTATCCGATCAGGGCCTGGTTCTATGACTACCATTTAAAATACCACCCCCAATAATTTTCACTTTCAGGCCTTCAAGGGTCTTAGATGTGGCAGAAGAGGTGATGGGTATAAAACAGTCCTACCTTAATGTCTCCTCTAAACATTTACATAGCCCTTGGGACATGTCACCTTCTGGGTACTTTGAAAAAAAAAAAAAAGAATTCATAGTTACTTCCCTAAGCATAATTCAGAACTAACTCAAGGAAGGGCTGAGACCATTCAGCCCAGGAAGGAAGTCGACAAAGTTGTCTGCTCCTAGATGAAGATAGGAAGAGGGGAGGACAGCTGGTGTGCCCTTAGCCTCCTTCCTCCCCTCCCACTTCATCAAGACCACTGGTGGCTAGTGATCACTTTCCCAATATAAAGACAGGATTGATTTCAGCAGAGAGCAGAAGACATCAGCCATCAGCTCATTAGTGTCAGTGCTATGACGAAGTCTACGGCTGTGCCTTAAATGGCAGGAGGAGAAGGGGGAAGATGACAGGCAGGTCCTCCGGCCATGGCTGCCAGATGTCGGATGCATCAGGCTCACTGGGGAAGTGTTTGTACAATTATGACAATCTAGATGCCCAGAGCCTAGCATTTCTTGCCTCTCTGACTCATCTGAGTTGACATTCTCCTCCCTGTATCTGCCTCTGTGTGTGTGTGTGTGTGTGTGTGTGTGTGTGTGTTGTGTGTGCGCCTCTCCCTCAGCCTAGCTTTTGTGACTTATTATTATTTTGTGGGGGGGACATGAGTATGAAAATAGAGGCCAGAGGACAAGCTCAGGTGCTGTTTGTTAGGAGTCGACCACCTTTTTCCTCCTCCTCCTCCTGCTCCTCTTCCTCTTCTTCTTCCTCCTCTTCCTCTTCCTCTTCAGTCCCCTCCTTCTTCTCCTCCCTTCCATTCCCCATCCCCCTCCTCCTTTTGACATAAAATTTCTCTGCTGGTCACAGGCCAGTCTCTGGTCCTTGGCCAGGAGCTTGTTGGTTAGGCCAGGCTGGCCAGCAGCAAGCCCAAGGGATGGATTCCTGTCTCCCCAGTGGTGAGATTACCAATATACACCACCACACCCAGGCCTGTAACTTAATTTGAGCTATAAAAAGAGGTAGACCGATTTTCTAGACTGGGCTTTGGACAAAGGTGCGACTTTTACCTTCCATGTTTGGAATGTGAACTTGTCTGGCAGAAGGGAGCTGCCTTGTAAGACATCAGACATGGATTCCCAGCAGGGGAGAGGCCTGGTGTTATTCACGTAGAATGTTTCCATCCAGCCAGGATCCCAGCCAGGTCTTGACTGGGAGTCATTCTTGGGCCTTATTCCAAGTCCTTAACTATGGACAGTGAGCAAATAAAGTAGCTATTGTTTAAAATGTGACACCAGGGGCTACATAGCTTTACAATAGTGGATGACTAGCATGGGGTCATGGGGACCCATTTCAGACCTGTGAATCAGGACAGGACCTGGATCAAGAATATGGCCAGGGCATCTGCATCTTCACAAACTCCCTGAGTCTGAGAGCTGAGGCTCCAGTGACTTTGGCCACAGCTGTGGCATATGACAGAGTCTGGGATTCAGTGACCTGACCTGCAGCAAGCCCATCAGGGATACCTCTGCTCAGGAAGATTGGCCAGCTATAGAAAAATGGCCTCAGAAAGAACAGGGCTTAGGAGGTGTCTGGGGGGGGGGAGGGAGGGGATCAGAATGGAACAGGATGAGGAGAAATTGAACAGGACCAGAAATATCTGAACAGGATCTGACCTTCGAGAACATTCATTGGGATTTCTGTGGACTGAGGAAACACAATGCTTTCTTAAATGCTTGTAAATATTTGTTAACAAGTTACATATGTGAGCATGCTGATCATTACTGCCCAGGCAAGGCTACCCATAGCATCCAAAATAAGGGATGGCTAGGACTCTGCCTATGGGGCTCATTATGGCCATCTTCCTGGAAGATGACTTTTGAAGAAGGATGGGGCTGGGAATGGGGAAAAGCATGCTCAGGTGCAGAGTAGGAGCCAGGTCAGTGGATCTACAGGCTACTTACTGTGCAGCAGTCAAGAAAGTCCTGCTGAGGAGGAGCTGGGCTTTGTACATCACTCCCTAGAGAATATCAGCCCAGGTGGGAGGACCTTGATGTGGACCCATGAGAATGACAACCCAGGGCTAAGATGGTGGCCGACACTGGGAACAGAAACTCCTGAGCATGGGTGTCAGGAGGCTTCTCTCTGCCTCTGTCTCCCTTCAAAGTCCAGCCCCCTTTGTCCTCAGAGGAGGACTCCAAATATGACCCATTCAGGTTGGTTCCTGGTGTCTCACTCTCTGAAGGACAGCTGGTTGTGGAGCTAGCTATTAGACCGGCCCCAGCTGCTCTCCACTCAAGACTGGATTAGAGA
Organism: Mastomys coucha; assembly: GCF_008632895.1. Classification (NCBI taxonomy): domain Eukaryota; kingdom Metazoa; phylum Chordata; class Mammalia; order Rodentia; family Muridae; genus Mastomys; species Mastomys coucha. Next base: position 39,323,620 of record NW_022196906.1, on the reverse strand, counting down.
GAAGGATCTTTTGCCTCTAGCAGGAAATGTCAGGCTGGGCAGCAGTAAAAACTGTCCCTTTGGTCAGGCAAAAATAAGAGAGGATGGTAAATGTATTTCCTTAGCAAATAATTCTTCTTTCTCTCCCTCCTCACCCTCTGCCTTTCTCTCCCTGCAGGCACCTGTGTGTCATGGCACACTTGTGGAGGTCAGATGACAGCAATCTTTTTTCCGCCGTGTTTGTTTCCGGGAGTGTCTTGTTCTCCGTTTTACCAGGCTAGCTCTCAGGAATTCTTCTGTCCCTATCGGGATTACAGAACTGTGTTGTACAACTGTGTTGTACAGACCCTGGCTCTACCTATCCTGGGTGGTGGATGCCATGGATCTGAACTCTGGTTCTCAAGCTTGGGTGTGCAGCCAGCCCTTTACCCTCTAAGCCATCTCCCAGCTCCCCTTAATCACTCTTTGAAATTCACTAATTACTGATGGTCTTAAATAAGTGTCTCAGCTTCTCTCAGCATCAGCTTCCCCATGTGTTACAATAAAGTTCATGACATGTATTACTTATTCTGCAGATTTATAAAGATTGATTAGCATAAATAACATAGCTGCTGCAGTGCCAGGCAATGGTAATTACACAATAAATACTTGTTTCTTCTATTACGTGTAAGACTGGGACTGTGTGTGTGTGTGTGTGTGTGTGTGCATGTTTATGTGCATTTAGATGTGTAAGTGGGTGTATGTGCACATGCATGTGCAGGTGTATATGTAGGTGTGTGCATGCATATGAGGAGGAGATAATCTTGACTGTTATTCCCTAGGCACTGGCTGAGATTTTTCTTTTTAGACAGACTCTCTTACTGGCCTGGAGGCCATCAAGTATGCTAGACTGGTTGGCCAGAAAGGACCAGGGATCTCCCTGTCTCTACCTCTCCAACACTGGGACTATCAGCACACATCACTATGCCTGGATTTTTTTTATGGGGGGTTCTGGGAATTAAACTCACGACCTCATGCCTTCAGGGCAAACAATTTACTGACTGAGCAATCTAACTTAGCCCCAGTGATTGTTTTTGGTTTATGTGTACTAAGGAATGCAGAACCAAGACAGAACTTCATGGAATACATGCCCACTAGGTACAATGTACCTCCTGAGTAGTAGGTCTGTAGCACACCTTACCACACACAGCAAGCTAGCAGCTAGGTTTCTTCCCTGTGACTCCATCCATGGTGCATCTGCTTAAACATTAAGTCATGGTTGGTGCAAGTTGCAGAACAGGGTCTACAGGGTCAGAGGAACACATGTCCTTCTGCAGACCCCTGCAGAATGCTTGGAAACAGAGTGTTCCAGGGGTGGTGGTGGGGAAGAAATGGTCATTGATCTCAGCCCTGTGTCTGGGGAGTCCTGGATAATACCATTTAACTCTCTGAATAGGCTAAGACTGTGGCTTCAGAAAATGGATGCAGTTCTCTGGGCAGGAGAGGCAGCAAGGAAACAGCATAGATGCAGCTGCATTTGGGTCTTCACTGTGTGACTCCAATCCGTTTCTGTTTCTCATCTTATTTAATCTTCATAGCAGGCCTGTCATGTGGATCCCATTGCCCTCGTTGCTCCAGAGACAAGGAGATGTAAGAATTGAGCAAACAGGAACACCTCATAAAAATACCGGGAAGCCAGGAATGTCCATTAAGCTTAAAGTCAGGTAGGTTCCAGGAAACATCCCATCCTCAGTGAAGGGCGGATCTCTCCCCACACCTTCTAAGTGCAAAAAGGTATCTCCTCCTCACCTGGGGCACAAAGGACAATGGGTTCCACCAATGAGAGATAACCAACTCATGCTGTAAACCAAAACCTATATTCTGAAAAGGGTATAAAGAGTGTGTGCTTTTGTTCCTCATGGTCGCCTTTGCCCCGACTGAGGGGCAACCCCAGTATACTGGATCACTAAGCCTCTTGCTTATTGCATTGATCTCCGTCTCTATGTCTTTGTGAGTGGAACATCCTGGACATAGGACTTGACTCTCTGGATCTTACAGAGACAAGCACAGCAGACATAGAGCAACGTGAACAAGGTCAGTTAGCTGGCAAGTATTAGAGCAAGAACCAAAATCAGGGTGCAAAGGGAAAATTGCTTGGGGTCTTCTTTGGGAAGGTGTTATGGCCTCTTCTTCTGCCCATGAAGAAATCCTGCTTATCATGGGTCTCACCGTACATATTCCCACATCCACCCGCCATTCCAACCCAGCCTGTAGAGGACTGAGGTATGGCACTCACTCCCACCCTCTCTCTTCGCCACCTCCATACCAAGCTATTTATCAAAGATGGGTAAAAAACTACACATTTCATCCCAGCAAAATTTAAGGGAAAAGCAAGCAAGTGGTTTTTCCCTTTTTTTTTTTTTTTGTTTATTTGTTTTTTCTCCTGTGAATAGGCCATTTCTCCTGCCCCTGCCTTCTGCACCGTTAGATTAGATTTCTGTCCATGATAAAAGGAGTAGCCTTGTGGCTGCTCTACTTCAGGACTAGCACAGAACATGGGCTAGGCTGGCTGGAGTTACATCTGGCGACCACTGCTAGCAGCTCCATTAAATATTCCCAGAATGGGTGCCCTGGACTAGAAGGTCAAGTGACATGGAGTGGGTTTCCTGTCAAAAGGATGCACACATGCAAATCTCCACCTGCAAGACAAATTAGCCCGAAGCCTTGCCTACACAGGTGCATTCAGACAAACTGGACCTCCAAGCCAGGGTCCTTACACTTGAGTGTGTCTCACCATCTTGAGCTGGCTCACTGAGGCACGGGTTGTTACGTCTAGAGCTCAGTTTGGGAGCCAGTGTAGTCATACACCTCCCAGCAGCACTTAGATAGTCGACCCAGACTCACACATGTGTACCTCCAGATGTGCACCATCAGTCGTAAGGCTCTCTGCCTGCCTCGTCCATGTCCTCTAGGTGAGTGTTCCCCAGGACCCTTGGGATGCTAGCCCCTCCCTCCAGCATTCTTTACATTTTTCAGCCTGTGGCCTCCTGCCTCTGGACAGGGAAAGGAGAACCACAACTGAGGCTAGAAGCAGGAAGACCTCTGTGTGGACAAGGTTCCAGGCAACATGCTGGCTTGGAGGAGCCCAGTGACTATGGTACAAGAGATTTTGCCTGTCTGCCCTGAGCACAGCTCCAGCCCCCTGTCCATGAATGTCTCCTCAGCTCCAGCTCCTAGCTCTTCTCTGCCCTTCCAGCAAAGCCTTCTCTGCTCTCTCCTCCTGCCCCAACCTCCATCACCAGACAAACAAGAACTTTGGTAGAGATGATAAGATCTTTGTATCATTTTTCTCCATATATTTTAAAATTTTCTATTTAAAGGGTTTTTTCCCCCACACAATATATTTTGACCATGTTTTTAGTGGAGGTGGAGATTTGCATGTGTGCATCCTTTAGACAGGAAGCCCACTCCACGTCACTTGACCTTCTAGTCCAGGGTCTAGTCCCTTCCCTAACTCCTCCCTGATCCTCTTTACCTCCGTATTCCTTAGAGTATTGATAGCAGAGTCTAGTCTAGTTTAGTTGTGTTTCTAAATGTGTGTCTGTTCGACTCGTGAGAGCTGAGATCATACGGGGTTTCACACAGTTACAAACCCACTCGGTTAAAACTTATACAAAGTCAGGAGTTTTCCTGCAGCATTTCTCAAGCTCTTCTTCAGGGTGATGCACTTAAGTTCCAAGGAGAAAGGCGTGTTTTGGCTCGTGCCACCGCTGCTCATAGTGCCATCAGATTGTGAATCCCTTGGTGGACTGGTGTGTCGGAGCCTTCATGACGTAGTTACCTGTCTGTGATTACACACTCTAGCTTGACACTTGAGACTCTTCTCAGGAACTTTAAAGGGGGAGGGCAGTTCACATTTAAGAGATCCTACTGACTACTTCAATACCAACTCACTCATACATTAAGTAAACTGATACAGCCTTGCACCAGGATACACTGAAGCAATCAGAAATCTCACCCACAGGGTGGGAGAGGGCCAGTGAGGTGACACTGCAATAAATATCTAGACTGTGTCCTCTACTCAGCTCCCAGCATCTCCTACAGTCTCAGTACTATTAAGTGACTGTGACAGTCACTCAGTACTGGATGTGGACCATCGGTTATTCCAACTAGAAGATACACTAGCTTCTTTTATTCCTGCTGTGATAAAAGCAGCTCAAGGAAGGAAGGGTTTGTTTAGGCTCACAGTGACAGTATATGGATTCTGGGGATGGTGACAGTATGCTGGGAGAACATGAGGCAGCTGATCACTTTGTGCCCAAGATAGGAAGCAGAAAGAGATGAATACTGCTCAGCCCACTTCCTCCATTTTATTCTGTACAAGACCCCAGTTAACAGGATGATACCACTCACGTTCAGGAAGGGTCGTCTTCCCTTAGTTCTCTCTGGAAACAACCTTACAGCCTTTGTGCTTTTTGTTATTGGTTGGTTGGTTGGTTGGTTGGTTGGTTGGTTGGTTGGATGGTTGGTTGGTTGGTTTTTTTCAGGACAGGAAGCCTAGGTGCTTGTCGTTGTTTGTTTGGTTGGTTAGTTGGGTTTTTTTTTTTTTTTCGAGACAGGGCTTCTTTGCCCTGGCTGTCTTGGAACTTACTCTGTACACCTGGAATGACCTTGAACTCAGACATCTGCCTTCCTCTTGCTCCTGATTGTTGACAAGTCTAGGTGGTTTTAAATCCCAACATATTGATATCAAAATTAACTATTCAGAAGGATTATCATCAATGAGGGACTGTCATTGATAATTTTGTGTTGCTTTGGTAAAAATAAAGTTATTTGAAAAAAGTAACTTAAACAAAAATTTTACCCTGGCCCTTTGTGGTTTGAATGCTTGGTGCAGGGAGTGGCACTATTAGGAGGTATGGCCCTGTTGGAATAGGTATGCTTTGTTGGAGGAACTTTGTCTCTGTGGCTTTGAGGCTCCTATGCTCTGCTCTGCTCAATGTGGAAGGAGAGCTTCCTCCTAGTGGCCTGTGAATGAGTCTCCTGGCTGCCTTCAGATCAATATGTAGAACATGCAACTCCTTCTCCAGCACCATATCTGCCTGAATGCTCCCATGCTTTCCACCATGGAAGTAATGGACTGAAACTCTAAAACCATAAACTAGCCTCAATTAAATGTTTTCCTTTATAACAGTTGTCTTGGTCACAGTGTCTCTTCACAGCAACGGAACTCTAACTAAGCTACCCATGGTTCAAGTCATGGCCCATCATTGCAAAGAAGCCATGTTAACAGGAACTAGAAACAGCTAGGCACACTGCATCCACCATCAGGGAACAGAGAAGGCTGAGTGAAAGTTGTCGCTGCTTGGCTCCTCTTTCCCAATCATATAGTCTATCTAGGATACTAGCCAAGGGAATGGTGCCACCCTCAGTGGTTGGGCTTTTGTTTGTTTTTTTGGTTTTTTTTTTTTGTTTGTTTTTTGTTTTGTTTGGTTTTGTTTTGTTTTGGTTTGGTTTGGTTCGATTTGTGTTTTTGGTTTTTTTTGTTTTTTTGTTTTTTGGCTTTTTTTGTTTTTTTGTTTTTTGCCTCAGTTAACATAATCAAGGTAATCCCTGCCCCCAGGCCTGTGTAGGGTCTATTCCTCAGGTGATTTTAGATCCTGTCAAGATGATAATTAACACTAACCATTACAGAGACCATTCTCATCTTTTGTTCCAACCACTAAGAGATTATCCAACCCTCTCACTGGGTTTTGTGAACATCACTCCTGTTTTCTCCAAGTCTGGGAGAAATGATTCAAGTGTTTCTTACTAGCACACTAGTGTTTCTCAGCATATTCACCAGGGATGCATCAAGATCAGAAAGTTTGGAACTCTCAAATTCCTAGTCATTCTTCTTTTTCCCATCAGACTGTGCTCTCTCTCGGTTAAGCTACAATTACATCAATATCCATATTCTTTAACAAGAGCCCCCCAACTTCATAGCACAAAGCTTTAGACTTCTTAGATTTTTTTTTTTATTGAGACAGGGTTTCTCTGGGTAGCCCTGGCTCTCCTGGAACTCACTCTGTAGACTAGGCTGGCCTCGAACTCAGAAATCTGCCTGCCTCTGCTTCCCAAGTGCTGGGATCAAAGCTGTGTGCCACCACCGCCCGGCTTAGATTTCTTATTTTATCCACTTCCCTACAACACTGGGAAGTGAGGGAACGAACCTTTGCCCAGTTCCAGGAGAATTTCCAGGAAGTATCTAAAATCATTCACCATGGGGTTCACTCTCGGTGAGGACGTCCAGGGTAGCAAGTCCTCAAACTAGAACCTGAGAACTGCTACAGTGCCAAAGTTATTTTTTCAGGGACCAAAACTATTTTCCTAATCATACCATGATGTCATTTGACCTCTTTACTGGGTCAACAGTTGCACTAATGGCACAAAACTGATGACCAATAAAACTCCTAGCTCCTTCCCATGAATCTAAACAGAGGCATCAAACCGGACCTATAATTACTGTGTCTTTTGCCTTCACGTGCTTGTCAGTTTTACTGAAGAACCTCTTCAGAGAAGCAACGAACTTATTAAGTTTCAACACTGAGCCATGAGCTCCTCAATATTTGCTGTGACAGAAGAAAGTGTCTGCACAAAGCTTTTCTGAAGCATGCCCAAGTATCATGTTTATCTTAAGGAAAAGCACTTTTTTTTTAAAAAGCCAGATGCTGAACTAGCCAATTTTCTCATGAAACATTACTTTCCTTGAATGAAAATTGACAGGCAAACTGTGACTATTTAGACCTGATAGTTGGGAATCGTTTTCCCAGAAATGAACAAAATAGGCTTGTCATTTCGAGGAAATAAGCTGATAATATTTACTGCTGACCACCGACAGTTTTTCTGGTGAAAATTAGAATTTTCAGGAAAGTGTGTCTCTTTCACCATCAACTTGACAGTCTGCTAATCTCTAAAGATTCTTTTCAGATGTTAATACATGTAATTTTGATATTGCATAATAAAATGGATCAACACTAGGAGCGTTCAGAATTCAGATAACTAATAGTTTCCCAAAGGACATTCAAACAATGCTATGATGCAAAATTAGACATGAGTGAAACCCAATCAGAACTTAAAATAAAGCAAGAGGCTTTAATTCAAAATAATTTAGGAAAGGGTCTATGGTATTGTTTCAAATGCTGCATTGCAAACTTTGAGTATAATCATGTCTTAGTTGGAGTTTCTATTGCTGTGAGGAGACACCATGACCACCACAATTCCTATAAAGGACAATATTTCATTGGAGCTGGCTCACGGTTTCAGAGGTTTATTTCATTATCATCATTTCAGGAAGCATGGCAGTGTGCAGGCAGTCATGGCAAAGAGAGGTACCTCAGAGACTTCTACATCTGGATCCACAGGCAGCAGGAAGAGAGAGTGAGCCACTGGGCCCGGCTTGAGTTTCTGAAACCTTGGGAGCCTTACCCCCCTTCCCACACCGGTGACATCCTGCCTCCAACAAGGCCATACCTACTCCAACAAGGTCCTACCACCAAATAGTTCCATGCCCTATGGACATATGGGGGCCATTTTCATTCAAACTACCACAAGTAGCAAATGAAAACATCCACATTTATCTGAAAAGGCTTTCAAATACCCTTCTACTTTAAAATTCTTTATGAAGTTGATTTTCATGTATTTTAACCAAATAATATACCATAACATATTGAATACAGAAATAAGTGTTAGGATCCAGTTATCTTTTATTAAGGTATATACAGGTTTGGAAAGATGGCTCTGCAGTTAAGAGCACTTGCTATTCTTCCAAAGAACCCCAGCATACATATAGGGTGGCTCATAGCCACCTACAAATCCAGCTCCAGGGGATCCAATGCCTTCTTCTGGCCTCTACAGTCACCTGCACATACAGCATTCACTCACAGACACTACAGGTATATATTGATAACAATAATAATGTATACTAGAGATACATAATAATAATATATATTAGAGAACAGTTCAGTAGTTCTTTTTTAAAAAATAAGTATTCTACTAAAAATTCTCTTAACACATGGATACTTAGCTGTGAATCTAACAAACTAGATGGTAGATTTATATACTGAAAACTACAGAAACTGTAATCAATTTTTGAAAGAAATAAAGAAATAAAAGGGATCTAAATATGGAAACATACCATATTCATTGATTATAAAATTCAATTATCAGTGACAGATTCATTCTTTCCAAAGTGATATATAGATTTAACACAATCTTAAGCAGAATTCCATCAGGATTCTTCGTAAATACAAAGGAGTTGATTCTAAAAGTTATATTGTGGGGCTGGAGAGATGGCTCAGTGGTTAAGAGCACTGACTCCTCAGAGGTCCTGAGTTCAATTCCCAGCAACCACATGGTGGCTCACAACCATCTTTGTAAAGGGGTCCGATGCCCTCTTCTGGTGTGTGTGTAAGCATCTACAATGTACTCATATATATAAAGCAAACAAATATTTTTAAAAAGTTATATTGTAAATGTAAATAAACAAACCTAGGCTAAACAATTTTTTTATAATAATATGAACATGGAGGATTCACTTTGCCCAGGTTGAAACATATAACAATTAACATGGCTGGTATTAATTAAAGAATAGATATGTAGGATTGAGGTGGCAGAGCTCAGTGATGAAGCACTTTCCTTGAGGTGCTGCATGCCATTCTTAGCACTGAAGAATAAATTAATAATAATATTAATAATAGTAATAATAACAATAAACAGAGCAATGATATAGAATACAAAGTTAGATATATATGAACATTAATACATTCTATTGAGTTTTGCTGAAGCACAAAGACAACTGGATGAGAAAGTTTAGACTTTTCAGCACCTGTGCTGGGACTCCCTGGACATCCTTTTGCAAACAAACAAAACCAAACCTTAATCTACATCAGTATGAACAGAATGAAAGTGGATCATTATCCTGATTATAATACATGAAACACTAAAAATTTTAAAACATCAAGTGACATCCTTGTGAGCTTGGATTTGGCAGTTTTGGCTATAACACAATCTGAAAAGAAAAAGTTAATGAATTGATGCTAAAAAGTTGAAATAATTTGTTCTATTAACGATACAGCTAAGAAACTGGGCAATGGTGTTGCACGCCTATAATCCCAGCACTTGGGAGGCAGAGGCAGGCAGATTTCTGAGTTCGAGGCCAGCCTGGTCAAAAAAACAAAAACAAAAACAAAAAGGATACTGAGGCAAGTCACAGAGAAAGCATAAATGTAGAACTCTGAAAATCTGTATTAGCTACTTTTGTAATCACTGTGTCAAATTACCAGACAAAAGTTACTTAAGGGGAGAAAAGTTCTACACTGGCTCTCAGTGGCTGTGCGAGGCAGCTGGTTGCATGTCTGAGAAAGAGGAGAGCTGACACACTGCTTGCTTTCTCTAGCCACATTCAGGGAGGGAGGATCTTCCACTCTCACAAACACACCTGAGGAGTTTCTGTGGAGATTCTAAATCTGGCTAAGTAAATAATGAAGATTAACCATCATACAACTCAACCAAAGAAATGGTTAAAAAATATTTAAACAGTACTTCACCAAAGACGATCAAAGATGGCAAATAAGCACACACAAAAGATCATCCTTAGCAAAAGTCTTCAAGGAAACACAATCAAAACATCAGAGATATTGTTAGGCATCCACTATATGCCTTTAAAAATTCTGACTATATAAAGTACTGGAAAGAATATGAAATATGGTACAGACACTCTGGAAGTAGGTTGTTTCTTTGTTAAACACACAATTACAAGATGACCCAAGAAGGGCTGGAGAGATGGAACAGCAATTAAAAACACATTCTGTTCTTGAAAAGGGCTAGAGTTTAGTTCTTAGCACCCAACTCACAATCCCCTGTAACTCCGGATCCAGGGGTTTCAACACCCTCTTCTGGACTCCTCTGACATGTGCACTCATATGCTCATATGCACACAGAGACACAAACACACACACACACATATATATACATATGTATATATACACACATGGGTATATATATGGAGAGAGAGAGACAGAGACAGAGAGAGAGAGAGAGAGAGAGAGAGATGATTCAAGAATCCCACCTGTAGTCATTTGTTTCAGAGCAATGAAAACATGTTCACATAAAAACCTGTGTGTAAGTATTGAAATCTATGCTTATCTTGGTTTTTATTTATGCACATTTGTGCAAATCTCTTAAGAGACACAAGCTGTACCTTCTGGGGAAGTAGCTTTGGGGTTGGACAGAGGAGAGCCACCTGAGCCTGATGAGAAGGATGGAATTTCTGAGACTATTGGAGGTTTTCTCCACTTGTGCACTCTTCCGGTCGGTGCCCATGCAGACACCCAGCCTAGAAAGCAGTCTGCCCTGTGCTCTCTGAGGGAAGAACTGGATAACAGATATTGATCAGCCATACTGAAGCAGCTCATTCAGATTAATCTGATTTAAGAAGCTATGTGACTTTCCTTGTACCTTAGTGATATGAAGCAAATTCCTGATGGCTCTGTAGAAGTTATTTGGAAACCCAGGAACAGAATGAGTGGACCACTGAGCATGGAGCATTAGTATAGCTCACTCCTATGGTTTCCTATGGAATGATCCTTTCAGGCTCTGTGAGAGCCGAGTAAACAGGGACATCTCAGAAAAACACTGGGAGACCAGAAATGTCCATTGAGCTTAATGAGATAAGCTCAGGAATTTTGGGAAGGTGGTGGAACTCTCCAGAAGGGAGAGGCTAATTAACATTCCCCAGACCACAGGGTGAGAACCAACCTGCAGGTGGGGACACATTCCACAGGGTGGACCTTTGCCCACCTTCAGACAAGGGAAGTCCTTGCCACCTCATTCCCTGAAGATCAATCAGTTTAAAAAGTCACACTGCTTGGGCAATCACATTGTGTCTAATGGCTGCTGCCCTGAAAATTGTATAAAAGCTCACTGAAGAAGTTGTGTGGGGTCACCTCCTCTCCTTAGGGTCTGGGACGGCCCCAGTGCACTGGAACATTAAAAATCTTTTTGCTTTTTGCATTGATCAGGCTCCACATGATTCACTCAGGAGGTCTCCGGTAAGCTAAGGCTCGACAGGGTCTTACAGTTCATATGTATGAACATTTGGGTACAAACTGCTTGCAGGTAGCAATGTTATTTGGAGGGAGTTGGGGTGAAATTGTGGAACTTTTAGGAGGTTGTGGTGGTTTGAATAAGAATGATCCCCATAGTTCCTGTATGTGAATGCTAAGGGGTTGGCACCATTTGAAAGAGTTAGAAGGTATGGCCTTGCTGGTGGTAGTGTGCCATAGGGGTGTGGGCTTTGAGGTTTCAAAAACCAGAGCCAGTCTCCGTGACTTCCTCTCCCTGTTGCCTATGGATCCAGATGTAGAAGTCTCTACTCTTCTAGCACCATGTCTGCCTGTGTGCTGCCATGCTCCCTGCCATGATGATAAGAAACTAAACCTCTGAAATTATATGCCAATTGAATGCTTTCTATCATAAGAGTTGATGTGGTCACAAGAAGAACAGTGACTAAGAAATGGAGCCTTGCTGGAGGAAATGGATCTGGTTTGGAAGGGATGTAACCAGAGACAGGAGCAGAGGAGTGGATAAGACAGATTTCTAGCAGAGTACCCTCTGCTTCACGTCTAATGCCAAGATGTAACGAGCCACTCTGCAATCCTCGTCCACTATTCCTTCCCCACCAAAAAGGACTGAAACTCCCTAAAACCATGAGTGAAAATAGACTCTTCCTCTCTCTGCTGTGGGTTATTTTTGCCACCATGAGAAGAGATATAGCCCACATAATCATGTACCACAGAAGAGACGAGAACGTGGGCACATCTCCCAGCAACACCATCACAGAATCTATGAACCACCAAGAAAGGTCAGCCAGAGGCCCCGAGGAGGAAGGGAAAGAGTTGGGGTGGTGTGGAAGTTGGTGATTTTATCACAGAGGAGGTGTTCTACTGTGAAAAACCACACAGACTTCAGTGAGACGAGAACTTACAAATGTCCACTGGACGTGGGCAGAGGGCTGTGGGAAGAGAGTGAGCTTGAGGACATGTGACCCTCACAGCTCTAAACTTGCCAACTCCATTAGCGGGTCAAAGGCCATTGGTCAAAACACTAAGCCCTAGAGGAGAATTCTTCCATGTGGCAAAGGGAACAGGTGAAGTCCACTTGCTGTTTTGTGGCTTAGAGAGATGGCCGGCTGGAGAGGCACCCTCCCTAGGTGTTGGTATCTGTTCCTGAAAGATCAGTCCACTGCTTAGAAAGCTTATTCAGAGAAATGGTAAACTTACTAGAACTTAAAGATTTGCTAACTTGATCTCTCTTCTTTATTTGCTGAAGGGATACAGTGACAAAGGAACTAGATAGACTCTTTGTATTGCTTGCTTATGGCTACCATCCCATTTAGTTCTAAAGCTCAGAGGAGAGATACACACACTTTGCATATGAGGAAATAGAGGAATTGGCTTGCTCATGATCTCATAGTTAAGTGTCGAAGCTGGAATTTGCATCTCCAGGTACTCTGGGTCCAACCTCTACTACAACACTATAATTAGGAAAGCACAGGTGTGGCTGCCTCTTAGAGACTCCGGGTTGAGTAGGGAAGGCATCCTGTGATGTCTACATTCTATCTCCTATTTGGAGGAGCTGAGCTGCCAAGGGTCAAACATCAGGCGAGGCCTTCGTCTTTCTGGGAGGCCTGTTTTAAACAAAGCTTTGTTTCTGGGTGGTCCAGGACCCATCATCTAGTACATGGCCCTCCCTGGTTTCTGGGCAGATGTGCTGCAAGACCAGGATGTTGTTTACTTCCTGGGCTGAGCCACAGCTTTTCCAAATGACCAGAGGTGAGGACCAGTGCAGAGGAAGTAGAGAATGAATGGTATGTGCCTTTTAGAGCCATTGACCCAGATCAAGAAGGCAAAGATGTGTACTGAATGACAGCTTGTCATAGTGTGACAAGGAAATCAACCATTTGGAGGTGAGGGCGGGGCCTCTTCTGACTCCCGATGCCCTTCCCCAAGGTTCTGGAAATTGCTAAGTCTAAGCTTCTGGTGCACCCAGCTGTCCCTGGGGAGTTGGTCCATTCCTCCTATCCTGGGAAGATACACAGAGCCAGACCCTACTGAGGTCTCAGGTTAGGGGCTTCACCTGGGTTTGGAATAGGCAGGGTACAAAGTGTAGGGAAAAGCTTCAACTTCCACGGATTCAAAGTGCAGCTCTGGCCCTTGAGAGCCTATGGTTTGGGAGGTGCACTTCCTTGTTTCCTTGTTTACAAAGCTGGGATAGTTACCACATGCTTTGTGGGATTACAGGTTTACAGGAATAATGGATGTCAGGTGCTCTGTGCAGCAGCTGACATAGGCGGATACTGAACTGTTGTCCCTGTCCTCCTCATTGTCATTGCCAGGAGCATTCCCAGTGCATCTCCTCCTGTTCTCCCAATTGTACCCGAACAAAGGAGAGCAATTATGAGAAACAATGGCCCCCGGGAAGCTAATCAAACCCCAGAGACAGCCAGATCACCAGCCAAGCTGCAAGTGGCTCCTCTCTACAGAGTTCACCAGCCCTGTTCCCAACCGTTCCCGGGGCTCTCATTTGCATCCCAGAGAAACTCCATATAAACTCTACAGATAACAGAGATGGCAAAGCCTATGGGGTTGATTGATTGCTATCTGGAGATGTTTAGGATCTGGGAACCTGGGACAGTATTCCTATATTTGCCCCCTTCCACTACTGCATAGCTCCCTGGGGATTCTGGGCTAGTTTAGAAAGTTTTACCACCTCTTTTATGTAAGATTTTAGCCTTTATGGGTGTCCTGGGCTGAAGAAATAAATTTTCCATTTCCTTCGTAGAGCTTAATTTCCCCGCCCCCTGTACGATTTCCATGCCTTTCCTTACTGGCCTATCAGCTTATAATTTGAAGTCTGACATAGCCTGCAAAGAATTGGTTATTTGGAGAAACATGTACAATAGTGGCCAAAGTCTTGTTACTCAGCCCCAGTTTTGGCTTGTAGAGTAATAGTGAGCTTCTTCAGGTAGACGGAGATACCTGGCTGTCCTCTAAAATGAGTATGTACTGTCCTATGGGCATCTCCCAAAGACTGTAATTCCTGCTCCCATAGCTGTGATATGCTCACATGTATCACCTCTGAGCCAGGCATTTAAGAAATGAGTGTGTTGCCAGGCAGTGTTGCCATATGCCTTTAATCCCAGCATTTGGGAGGCAGAGGCAGGCAGATTTCTGAGTTCGAGGCCAGCCTGGTCTACAGAGTGAGTTCCAGGACATCCAGGGCTATACAGAGAAACTCTGTCTTGAAAAACAAACAAACAAACAAAAAGAAATGGGTGTGTCTTCTACATGGTTTCCTTTGGGACCAAAAGCAGATAATGCAGCTGTGACAGTCCCACAATGGAAAGACACAGGTCCTAGAAAACCCACTTGGGAGAAAGCCTCCAGCTGATGGAGCACCCTGAGGAATTGTTAATGGATGAGAACCACACTCTGATTGAGTTAGACCATGGAAATTACAGGCAGGATTGGAGTCATGTTAGTGTAAAAATGAAATCCAGTAGCCACAGTCCCCACCATCCTATGCCTTCTTGTGCAGATGAAGCAAGAAAAGAGTCAGGGGAAGGATCACCTGGCCATCAATGAGAGATACAAATGAAATAGATGTATCGTAGGCCAGGTGCATGCAGACCTAGAAAATGCTGGCTATGGCAACAGGCATGCACACGTGTGGTAGTGGTGCCGGACAGTCATTAGTGGAGTCATCACTGTTACAGTTAGTGTAATAAATGCTTAAAACTCAAGGGAGCTGCTGGGCAGCGGTGGTCTTTAATCCCAGCAGAGACAGATGGATTACTGAGTTCAGGGCCAGCCTGGTCTACAGAGCTAGTTCCGGGACAGCCAGGGCTACAAAGAGAAACCCTCTCTCAAAAAACAAACAAATAGCAGCAAAAGTTAGGGAGAAGCGTGGAGGAGTAGATCTTGCAGAAAAGGCCAAAGGCCACAGCCCTCTTTTAAAGAAGTAGGTAATCACTGGGGCTTATACGCATCTTTCTTGCTGAGATAACAAAGGCAGAGGGAGAGGACGAGGGGAAATGTCTAACCCCATGCCATATCTACTTGAGGAATGTTCACCTACTCTTTAAAACTCACTTCAAATCTCACCTCGTAGGCCAAGACTTTCCTGACCTCTGTGGGTGAGGCCGGTGGCTCCTATGCCCATGTTCCAAGCATGGTATCCACACTTAACCTTCCCTTCCATCACACAGAGTAGAGGGTGCTGTGCTGCTATGTGAATCACCTGGACTTAGCATGAGTACCTGATACCACTGAGCTCTGGTATCATTGGGGAAGGAATCAATGAACAGATGTGTGAGTGGGTGAGCAGAAGGCAAAGATGAGGAGAAAGTCAACAAGAAGCATATCTGAGATGCCTGGGCACTGGGGCAGAGTGCAGGCCACCTTGATTTTTCTACCTACGCCATCAATGAAGCACCCAATAACCTCTTCATGCCACACATTTTTATTACGGAAGCTCATTGCTGGGATCTTCTGCAGACACGGATGCTGCCCACCTCCTTCACAGCCTTGAAGAGATTCCCTAAGTGTTCCAGCCCTGTCTGATGCTGCCCAGCCACTCCAGCTACCTCCAGCTTGCCTGAACTGTCCTGAGCTGGTCTGATCTCCTTGAACTTGCCTCTGAGACTCAGTATCACAAGAGGTCTGGTAGGCCCAAGGAGGGTTGAAGAGAGTGGAGTTAAGGAACAACAGGTGACCAAGAGGAAAGGCCCAGGGAAGACCAGGAACATGGCCAACTTAGGCTGCTCAGAGAAGCTGCTTAGAGGGTCTGAGGGCAGTTATTATGTTCTCTTCACAGCTTTTCGAGTCAGTACAAAGCTGAAAGACGAAGGATGACACAAGCAAACTTCATAGTCAGCCCTTGGGTGTAGACAATGCTGTATGCATAGACTCCCCCAGAGGTCTCAAGAGGCGAACCAGTGCAGCACTAACATCTTTACTTCTTCCCGCTGGCTATAGTCCTCGGAGGCTAGATCGGTATGCACTGGATCTATCTGTCAACCCAAACGAGGGTTTTCTTCCCTGAGTATTTCAAAGGTCCCTAGTCTCTACACCGACTTGGACATATCTGCCCTGAGGATTTCATCAAGTCACTTCACCTGATTTTATGAAGCCAGTAATATATTATAGGATGCTTCAACTCCCAGGGGTCCCCTGGAGTTCATGAAGTGATTCATGTAAAAAACTCCCAAGGTCCCTAGGACTTTTGGAGACTCCTTAAAGTTACATCTATTTCTATATTTTAAATATAAAAATAAAATCCATCCCAACAGCTTGTGACCAAAAGTACAGCAAGCCTGAGTCACAGTCATTACCCAGAGATGGGCAGCTACAGCAGAGCCCAGCTCTGGAACCCACAGCAACTGCAGGTGGCCCAGAGGGCTGGATGCTTGAGCACAGATGGTAAAGGCTTTCCATGGAGGACAGATGGTCCGGGCACTGACAAGACAGCCCCTGACAAAATTTTCTGCTGTCCCAGCACAGCAATGATGTCACTGGCTGCTGGGCGTCTGACCAATCCGGGCTGGTCTTCAAGTCAGAGTTAGGAGAGCGACAACTGCTGTTGTCATGTTCCAAGCCCTTCCTGGGCTAATTTTTGGCTCCATCTCCACTTATAGACTCATAGGAACACACCTGGTGCCCAAACTCTTAAGTCCAGATTTTCCAGCCTGGGATTCTGAGAAGAGTTGAGTTTTCCTGTTTTCTGAAGATCTTGTAATAGTAACACACACACACACACACACACCATGCAAACACACATGTACCGCATACACACTCTCACAGAGACAGCAGACAGCAGAGGTGGAAGGAACAAGGCGCCTGGTGATCACTGGTCCAGATGCTGCAAATGGCCAGTCCCTTTGGCCAGGATCTTCATAGCAGTCAGCAATGTGAGGAGGGCACCGTTAAGATTTCCGGAAGCGTACCTCACTCTGAGGAAGAGACCAGGAAACAGGGTAAGCATGAAACACAGAAGCTCAAGGACTAGAGAGCCCAGGGCCTACCGTTCAGTCCAGTTGAATGCTAGTTAGCACATTCTCTGAGAGAGAGGGAGTGTACCCCGAGGCTTATGGCAGGGAGCTCTGATGCAGCTTCCCTCTGAGTTCCTTATCATCTTGCCCACAGAAAGAGGGAGGGTTGGCCGTAGCACGGGACTTTACAATTATAGACTATGACTATATAAATAGTTATAAGGCAAGGAAGCAGGGTTGAGCTGAGCTGAGCCCTCAGAGCTGGGAGTAGATCCACTGTTTCCTGAGGGGCAACTTCATGCCATGGAAGGTAACCTCCTAGCACACTCTAGTGGTCAATTTAGATACCTTTGGGTATCACTGGGAGAGGAGAACTACATTGGTGTTGACATCTTACCAAGGTTCACCCTTGGAACAGGCTCCTGTTCCAAGGGAGAACAAGGGAAAACTGACATCATGGACTGGTCCCAGGCCTGACATCTAGTCCTGTTTTGGACGTAGCTCAGATGGTCTTTGTCTGAATGTCCTCCACCCTCCTCCAGGCTCCATCCCTGAGCTGAGCGCTCACCTCCATCTTTCTATAAATCCAGGGAAGTACTTCTGTCACTTTGGTGTACACACCAGGCTTGTTTTTCTGGCCACAGCCTGTGCCCCAGCTGGTGACACCTGCCAGGTACCAGCGATTGTTCTGCTCACAGACAAGAGGTCCTCCACTGTCTCCCTGCAGGAAAGAGGCAGAGGGTGAGTCAGTCTGGTGCAAAAGTGGGGTCCAAATCAGAAAGGGTGGCTCTCCGACCCCCATATCGATCCCATTACTCCACCTTCTCCCACCTCCAGGGTCATGAGACCTGAGCCTCACGCATGAGGACCTCACCTGGCAGGAGTCCCTCCCTCCTCGAAGGTCCCCAGCACACATCATCCTTGGGGTAAGGTAACTGTCGTAGACCAAGTAGTCATTGCACTTCTTGAAGTCGATGAGGTTGACCTGAACCTCTCGGAGGAAGGGAGATGTCTTCTCTTGTGTGAGGTGAACATGGGGAAAAAGGATAGGAAGCCAATGAGACTGTGAAAAGCTTTCTCCCCCTTCAGCTGCACCCTCAGGACCCAGACCCTCGCCTCATGGGATTAGAGGGCACCACATCTGTGTCCAAACCCAAACATGGTGGGACATACACGCTCACACCAGACACAGCTCACTGACCAGAACACAGAGACTTGCTCTCGTGGGAACCCACAAGCCTGTGGTTTGGATGAATTGTGACCTAGAGTCACCTGGGAAAGAAGCCTCAGGAAATGCCTGTGAGGGATTTTCTTGCTTAGGTAAATGGAGGTAGGAAGCCCGATCCTTAATATGGGCAGTGCCACTTCATGGGCTAGGTCCTAGACTGAACATAAGAGGAGAGGGAGCTGGGTAGTAGCAATTATCTCACTCTGCTTCCTGACTGCAGTGCAGTCTGAGGAGCCGCCCACGTCACTGCCGCTGTGGCAGCCTGCCACGAGGGGCCGTGTGCTGTGAGCGAGTAAGCCAGTCCTTTCTTAAGCTATTCCGCCAGGTATTTTGTGGCAGGGATGTGCAGAGGAACTAACACACTGACTTTGCACACTCATCTACAGTCCAAGCACCATCTCCTTATGCCATTTGTTTTCAGACCCCTAAAGATTTTAGGGCTCGCCTTCATCTCCCATTTATATATACAGGCATATAGGACTGAAGAAACTATTTGCCTGCCTCAGGTCCCTGATCCGTGAAACAGGTAAGATCAGAAGGCTGTATCCAGCCGAGTCAGCTTCCCACCATAGGAAGCCGAAGTGTAGTGACTGCTGTCATGACCAGGCTAGCCAGGGCAGTGTCCCTCTGAGGGACACAGAGAGTCATCTATAGCTGACCCCTAGACAAGGCGCTCAGATGGAGTGAGGCCTTAGGACAGATGAAAACAAGGTCCCCGCCAGGCCTCCTGGTGCCAGCCTGTAATCTCAGCTGCCCTGGAGGCTAAGGCAGAAGGATCAGTGAAGGCAAGTCTAGGCTGCCAAAGAAATTTCACATCAGCTGGGTAACCTACTGAGACCTTGACCCAAAATAAAATGTAAAGAAACACCTGGACATGAGCGAGAGGCCCTGGGTCCAGGACCCAGTATGCAAGAAGGTCCTAATGTAAAACACAAACAAACCTGCTCTCTCCCAGTCAGTGCAGGGCCCATTGTTCCTCTACTGTTACAGCCTAGATTCTGCCTTCCTTCTAGATGAGGAAGGTTTTCTAGGTTTTCCAGCCACTGCTTCTCAGTAGTATCCAACATAGAGAAAGTGCCACATCCTTGACCTCTCCCCAGGCTACCCTCAGCCTATGATAAGCCCTTTCTAATAGCCTCTCCTAATAATATTCATTTATTTCATTTTGCATGCATGAACTTTTTGTCTCTATGTACCTGGTGCCCTTGGAGGCCAAGAGACGGCCTTGGATCCTCTGGAACTGGAGTTGCACGGAGTAGTGAGCACTGTGTGGGTGCTGAGAACTAAGCCTAGGTACTCTGGAAGAGTAGCAAGTGCTCTTTAATAGTTTCTTTAATAGCCTCTCAATGAAATGTATGTTTCCTCTCACAGTCATGAGCAGTAAACCCACCTAATTAGCTGTTGGGTTTCCTGGCAGTCTTTCCTAGATGTTATCATGTGGACTGTGCTGATCTAAACATAGGTGTCCATGTTCCTATATTAACTATGAGTCTATACACCCAAACTTTCACTCAGATAAGCCTTCATCTACATACCCACACCTACACACACACACACACACACACACACACACACAGAGTCTTGCATCTCTGCCTCTCACCATCTGTCTCCTTGGTTTTGCCAAAGCCAGTGATCCAGCAAGTCTCATTGAGGCCGAAGGTCTGACCATGCATAGGGAGGCAGGCAGGGTGGATGTGAGCTGCAACAAGACATTGAGGTATCAGAGAAGAAGCAAGGTTGGGGTTTAGGGTAGAGGGATGGATGGGGCGGAGCATCCCATCCTTGCTCTCTCAGTGGCTCTCAATCCACCAAGGCTTTGGAATGACCAGATATGCAAGTCAGTCACTTCATCTGAACCTCTCAGCCATCAGTGGGCTGTCAGCATGAGTGAAGCCATTCTCCTCCCGGTGCTATGGTAGGAGGTTGCCTGAACCAAGCTGACACAGGGAGAATAAAGTGTAACTCCATCAAGAGCAGCTCTCCTGGCTAAAACTTTTCCAGGCCTTTCCCTCAAATCATGGACAATGAAAGATAAGTTTCAGATGTTAGGGCCATGTTGTATGCCATCTGATCCAGGAGAGCACCTGTTGGCTGGCCACCCCTGGAGGCTCTCTGTCTAAACATTCATCTTACATGGAATGAGTAAACCCTCCAGGCAAGAAGAGCACATACCTAATGACTGAGACCACAAACCTCTGCTAACTAGCTCCCATATAGGCTTTATCAATCAAATGTTATTGCATATTGTTTCATAAGCTTCCTTGGCATGGGATCCCCTTAGATGCTCTGTGCTACTGACCACTCAACTCCAAGTTATAGAAGGAGAGCACTCACTGATAGAGTTTTGAAGCATTCTCAGTCATTTGTTACATTCACTCCTGCATTCTGCACCCATTTCTCAGGCTGGTCCACACTCGGGGATCAGTGAGTATTTGAGGATGGAGTGGGGACCAAGGAAGGAGGGAAGAATTCTGGTGGTGATCACTAGTTTCAAATGTCAACTTGCCATAACCTGGCATCACTTGGGAAGAGAGTCTCAATTGAGGAATTAAGTAGACCAGGTTGGCCTGTGGGCATGAATGTGTATGTGGAGGGTTATCTTGATGGTAAATTGATGGAGAACAGGACCCAGGCCATTGTGATCTGCACCATTTCACAGGCTGGACCCTGGGCTGTTTAAGAAAACTCGCTGAGTGCTAGGCAGCAAGCAAGGACACATTTATTCTCTCTGGCCTTGACTATGGATGTGCTATGTCTCGCTGCTTGACTCTCTGAATGGATGGATGGACCTTAACCTGGAATTGCAAGACAAACAAACCCTAACTCTCACACCCCACCCCATGTTGCTTTTGATCAGGGTCCTTTAACACAACAACTCAAATGAGACTAGAACACATGAAATTCTTCTTTCACGAATTGGGGCTTAAATAATGGTATCTATACCTTTTGTCTGTTAGAGTGTAAACACACAGAGACAAGTAAAGGAAAGCATAATATTGATTATTAACAAAAAAATCAAAGTATGACTTCTTTATACTCATTGTTTAAAAAAATAGCATTCTTTAGCTGCAGATTCTTCTTGTCTGGGGAGGAGTTTAAATTATTAATTTTCACAGAGAATACTGTAGTTCAAGAAAATCCTACCCTGATATGCAAACCAAAAATCTGAGTGTATGACCTGACCCTTCGGCTACATAAATCCAAACTCTGGTTCTTAGATGAAAGATCTGCTTCATGTCCTGGGACCCACTCACATCAGGAGAGGAACTTGGCAAAACTCAGATGTTTTAGCCAAATGGTTTTAGAATTAGTTGTACAAGGCTGAGAAAGCCTGCTCAGATTCATGGTTTGTTTCTGTGAGTTGCAGGGGGAAAGGTTGGTTGATCAATATCTCCCCCCCCACCCCACCCCAAACCCCACTTGGAGATTAGCTGTAGGCTCCAAAGTTGAGCCTGCATGTGGCCATAGAGAAGCAGTTCAGAGACATCTTCACATCAGAGCTCTCCCAGGGCTCTTCCTCCTCATCCTGCTCTGATGAACCGGCTGTTCTGATGAGTGGAAACACTGCTTCCCTAATGAATGTGTGAGGAAACACCCATTCACTGGCTCAAGGCTCCAGGATGTCTGGGGGACCAATCGGAGCTCTCCAATGGTTCTGGGAAGCCTGGTCCTCCAAAGGAGAAAAAGTGCCTGCTTCCCTTCCAAGAGACTTATGGTAGACAACCCTGACCCTATTCTTCAGGCTCTCTTCTAAGTTTCTTTAACCTGTCTTTATGAGTCCCTTTAAAGATTTTAATTTTATATTACATGTCTATGTGTGTCTGTGTATGGTTATGTATGCAAGAGTACATGTGCCTATGGGGGCCAATAGAGGGTGCCAGTTCCCATGGATCTGGAGTGAAAGGTAATGTGAGCTGTTGGTCTTGGTCCTGGAGACTTGAGTCCTCAGATAGAGTAGCAAGTGCTCTAAGGCACTGGGTCATCTGTCCAGTCCCAACAGTTCTTCTAGACTTCACCTTAGCTATCTTCTGCACTGCCTGCCAGCCTACCATGTCTGACTGCCTTGTCAGCTCCTTCTGATCCCCTAACACGACATCACTAGCCCCTTCTGGAGGTCTTGGTGCTCACTTCCTATTTTTTTCCTATTTGCTGTTGGCTGTGTAGTAGACATACAGTAAGAAGTAATCAAATGAGTTAATGAATGAATGAGTGAATGAAGGAAGCCTTCTTGGACATTCAGTGTCTCCAGGGATCTGAGCACCACTGTGATCTTTCTGTCACGTAGCCTCATTTGGACCTTTTGCTTCCATGTTGCACACTCAACTCATGTTCTTCACTGCAATGCCCACCATTAGCTAGCCCAGAGCCAGGAGACGTACCTAGCCTTAGAGTCAGATCAACCAACCATCTAGGAGCCCATCACTCAATGCCTCAGTTAACATGTCTCTCTAAAACTCTACTTCCCCATATGTTAAATGGAGCTCTTAGGCTCTGCTCTTCTGGACCAGTTGGGCAGGATGCACACAACCATACATATCAAATATTCCCAATGTGTTGTGACTTAGATGTAAGATGCCCCATACAAACCTACATGTTTGAACATTTGGTCCAAGCTTGCGGACACTGCTTTGGGAAGTTGTGTAACCTTTAGGAGGTGGTCTTCCCTGGAAGAAGTAGGTTTAAGAGGGTGGACTTAAAGGTTTAAAACCCATCCCTACTTCCTGCTCTCACTTGGATATGAGAAAGTAGCTGTACACTCCTGCTGACGTGAAATTACCTGCCACTGTGCTTCTCCATCATGATGGGCTGGATCCCTTCAAACTAAGAACCAAAGTAAAGCCTTCTGGCCTTAGAATGCTTTAACTAAGTGTCCTGTCACTACAGGGGCACTGGCTGCCAGCTCTCGAGTGCATAGTTAATAACAGTGAGTCAATTCAATCTGCTTATATTTATTAAGACAAGTATACAAACCCTAACCCCATGGCCAATTTGGAATATGAGATGTGTCATTCGAGGAACATATATTTCAAATCTTGGGCCTAAGTTTCTCTAGTTACTGTTTTCTTCCTTCCCTTATATATTTTTGTGTGTGTGTGTGTTGTATGTGTGTGTATACATGCACACTCATGTACAGACATGCACACACAGAAATGTGTGAATGTTGCCACTCATGCAAATGTATAGAGGTAAAAGATTCATGTCAAGATGTCTTCCCTCAACCACTTCTAAACCTTGTGTTTTTGAGACATGGAACTAGAAGCTCTGGCTGGCCATCAAACCCTGGCACTGCCTCATCTCTGCACCCCAGTGCTGACATTACAGGAGCATGCTAGCATGCCCTGCTTTTTACTTGAGCTCTGGAATCCTAACTCAAGTCCTCATTCTCGTTCAGCCAGCACTTTCCCACTGAGCCATCTCCTCCAGACCCCAGTTTTCCTATCTGTAAAACAAATACATTCCATGTAATGATCTCAAGAATTCTTCAGCTTTGGCTATAACGACACTCTGGGTTCCTAAGTTGGATAGACAGGTGCTACCACGTCAAAGATGCAGGGAAGCAGGGATACACATTCACTCACATGATAGGGTCAAGGGCTTGGACAGCCTTATGAGGGCGATGTCATAGTCATCCTGTTCATCCGTGTAGTTGCTGTTGATGATGATCTGGGAGATGGAGGCAGCCTCAGGCAGCTGGTGCAGGTTGCTGGTGCCTGCGTACACCTTCCATCCCTCCAGAATCTTCTCCCGGGTCCTACAAGAGCCACAGGGTATGAGTGCCATCCAGTTATATACCTGGCAGACTGCACTGGCTGCATCTGCTACCCACGAGGGGCAGGGGGCTTCAGGGACAAAGCAGAAGTACCAGTCTGGAGACAAGAGGATATAGCTCCATTTATGAAGCTCAAAACTATCCCTCAATCTCCTCAAAATTATTCTGAAATGCACCTTACAGTGTGGAAAAAGCAATGGAATAAGCAATTTCTATGTGTGGGATTCACCTCACTACCTCATCTGCATGCCACTAAGGATGGAGGCTTGGCAGTGGGACAGATGCCATCAGCTCCGGAGATTTAGACAGGACAAGATAATGAAGATTCCTTAGTCAGGGAGCCAGTGTCCACAAGGTCTGTGCTATGGGTTCCCCAGAGGCTGCTAGGAACTCTCAGGAGCCACCTGTACCACCCTCCTGCTGTCCCTGTCCCTCACATCTTGAGACAGCCTTCCCGAGATTGTCAGACCCTTCCTCCTGCTGTTAGCTCTGCAGCTGTGGTTGCAGGAGGTGGCAATGAGCCTGCAGCTTCATTTCATCTGCTCTCCAGGGAAAGGATCCAAAAGTTTTCCAGCCTGCCTCCCTTTTCCTTGGGACCTCATTTTTCATCCTTGGCCCAAGCTCAGAACCAAACCCACATTCACACTTAGTCTTTTGAGCAGTAGCTGAGTTGCTTGACCCTGGGGAACTCAGCTTAGCTATAAATTAGAGCGCCTATAAGCACTTCCTTAGTGGCTCCAAGTCCTCAACAGCATCTTATCAAGGGCCCCTCAGGCACTTACACAAAGAAACAGTGGGCAGCAGTGAGCACCCACTGGGCATCGATGAGTGTGCCCCCGCAGATGTGGGTGGTGCCGAAGTGCAGGCTAACTTGCCAGGGCCACTTGCTCTCTGAGGTCAGAGCCCCTCCCACGATCCGCCCGGTCATAGCTCTCAGACCACAGTCTGGGGGAAAATGGAGAGGACAGAACATGACATGTGCTTCTTTTAGAGCCTCTCCTGCTCTTCTTGATTTCTGGGCAGGCAACTGAAGGCCATCCTTTGTCCAAAGAGTCTAATGTGGCACACCTATTTCCTGTCCAGGCAGAAATAGTGCAAGGTGGTCTTAGTCTTCTGGAGTTTATCTAGCAGGAAGTCTGACCCCAGGCAGCTTCTGCCTTGTTCTCATTCATTCATTCATTCATTCATTTGTTCTTTCATAATCCAGCAAACGCTTACTTCATGCCCAATGCTTCGGCACTGGGTCTGGCTTGGTTATGAGGGTGAGTTCCAGGACTGTCATCAAGGACTCAGAAAAGCAAAAGATGCTATCACAACCCTGGACTGGTGAGCATCAGAGCTTGGCAGTCTCGCATTTCAAAATGAAGGAGAAATAAATAAATTTCCTATGATGCATGGCTGGGCTTGCACAGGGAGCAAGTCTGGAATGAGTCAAGCCCGGGACAGGGAGGGGCAGCCTGCTGAGTGTGCTCAGGTATGGGGCTTTGCTGCTTGCAGAAGAGAGAGGGTGTCACATGATGGGCACTGCAACTACAACAGCAGGCCAGCCTGTACCCTGGCTTTCCCACCAAGAGCATAGACCTTGTGGGGTCACTCGAAGCTAGGGCTTAGGGGTCAACTCTAAGGTCAGGTGTCAGTTCCCCATCAGCCTGAGTTCTGATCTTAGGCAAGGTACAGTGACCAGTAATGACAATTGCCTTGCGGGGCTCTCTGAGTCAGTAACTCCAGCCATCTTTACAGATACAGATGAGGTATCCTCCATGGGCAAGCACTCAAGTGAATGTTGACGCAAAACTATCAGCTAGCTCATACCTGCTGTCCTCCCTCAGTTCTCAGCCCCTGCCAAAGGTCTAGGAGACTCATATGACTCCCTGGGAATGACAGGTGACAGGACTGAGCTCCCTAGGCAGCACCTCATCCCACCCCCATAGACCACACTCCAAAAAGAAGAACAGCTTACGGGAACACTGGAGGGAGACATACCGCCGGGAAGGACATTGCGACCTGCAGTATGGGGCACAAAGGATGAGAGAGGAGGTCAGCAGCTGCCTCCTCTTCCTGACTGGCACCTGCTCAGACCCTGTCCCATTTCCACCTTTAACATTAGCAGTGAGTTAGACCTTCCCTCTCCCAGTAGGAAGGGCTTCCTTACAGTGCTTTCTCCAGGAAGGTGGATGGAACAAACTAGCTCCATCATAATCCCCGTCTCCTCCCAGTTTTCATATCCCACACATTCCCGTTAGTTCCCTGTTCTTGGAACCCAAGCAAGCCTTCATGGCCCCAGTTCTTTCCACAACTGAACAGATTCTAATGAGCCTCTTCTACAGCCTCATGATCCTCCCTGTGGCATAGAGGGCTTAGCTCAAGGCAGGTGCCGAGAGATCATGTCTTAACTGGAGGCTTGCTTCTTCTCTCATCCTTATGTTAGGAAAGCAAGGCTGGAAGACTGCCTTCCACCCTCAGGGGGAGCTGGGACATAGAGAGACTGCAGTGCAAAGATGGCAGGAAGGTCTGAGGCTCCCTCAGATGGACCTCCTGGGCCCTCACCACTAGTACCGGTCAGTCCCCTGCTCCTGTCCCCAGAGATGTATCTATCCTCTAAGTCCACCCTGGGGAGCCTTTTAATTCAAACACTTAGCTCTCTCCAAGGTTTCTTAGTTGCTTTTAGAGATTAGGATCACTTTCAACCTTGGTGTGATCTCAGACAAGAGCTTTTAAGCCCAAGCTGTCCATAGTGTTCCCGGCATTGCAAGGGAGCCTTGGAGTCTGGGTCCCAGGGAAGCATGAGAGAGGGACTCCCCTACTCTAAGCACCCTCCGCTGGCCCTTAGTTCTCTGTTTGCACACACAGTCAGGTTGTTTCACTGCACCTGTAGAGGCTTTCCTGGATGGTGGCATTGTATTCGGAGAGTAAGAAGCTGCTGGTGATGTCCCTATGGGCCACCTCAGTTGTTCGGTAAGCGCTGCAGAGAAGAGCGAAGAATGAATAGCCTGCGTGCAGTTAAACCCCAAGTCCTCCAGTGGTATTAGAGCCACACAGCTCTTCAGGCAAAGGCAGACTAGAGTGGCCTGTGTGGTGGCCACTCCTGCATAGCTTTCAAAGTCCAGCTCCAACACATGTGCTGCTCCCCCTACCAGCCCTACAACTGGCCCAGTAGCTCTCCAGTTGATGTTGGTCTGGCCACATCACCAGTACCTGGTGAGAAAGGTACATTCTTGGCTCTAACTCAGACTTACAGAAACAGCTTTGAGAGGATCCCAGTCTATGTTTAACAGCCCCAGGCAGTGCTGATGCACCGTTGACTTTGAGAGGACCCATCTAGCCCTTTATATCTGATCGCTGGTTTTATGTCAACTGACATCAGAGAGAGCCAATTGGAAAGAACTCTGAATTGAGAAAAATGCCCCCATAGGATTGGCCTATAGGCAAGTCTGAAAGGCATTTTCTTCTTCCTTAATGATTGATCTGGGAGAAACAGGCTCACTATGAGTGGCATCATCTCTGGACAGGTGGTACCAACTTATATAAAAAGCATGCTGATAAGCAGTATTCTTCTTTGCCTCTGCCTTCAGTTCCAGGCTCAGAGTTCCTGCTCTGATTTCCTTCAGTGACAGAGCATGACCTGAGAATGTAAGCTAGAAGAAACCTCCTTCTTCCCCAAATGAGTTTTGGTCACAGTGTTTTATCACAGCAATAGGAACAGCAACTAAGACACTATCCAAACTGTGACCCACAGTCCAGTGGTATCAGTACCACCCCAAGACTACTGAGCACCAATGTGCGTGCTCCAGGTCCCCACAAAAGTGATCCAGTAAATGACAGTGACTCTCAGAGGAGCACCGCTCTGAATCACCTTGGGTATTTGATTAAATAAATTCTTAGTCCTAATCCTAGAGCTTCTGTTTGTGAGGGACATTTTCACAAGCACCCCAGTGATTCTGGTATGTTCTACTCTCTGCCTGGAACTTGTGTACATTTCTAGAACATTCTATATCCTTCTCTGAACTGGGCCTCTAAATATGCAGTCCCTCTAAGCAAGCACAAGTTAGGAGTCTTCTCCATGGCGTCCCAACAGAGCCTCACTCATACTCTCAGTGTGGGATTGCTGGGATAAGCCTTTTCCACATTACACTAGAGGGTCTTGCTCTTTTGTGCCTGTGTGTCACATGATCTCCTAGAAGTTCTGAAGAGGGATCCTCCTTGTAGAAATGCCATTCAAAGAGAATGCTGAGGGGTCTCATATCACCCTGTGGCTCTGAGACAAAGGCCCCTCAAGCCCCACCCTCCACCCCACCCCATCCCCATCTTCAGTCTGGATCAGTCAGTCTGCCCTTTCCCCACCAGGGGCTGAGGTGGCAGTAGAGAACTAGCTCTGAGTCCTAGCTCCAACCCTATCTTTCCAGATGTTTTTTTCTAAGGGTAACCCACGACCCCATACTCACTCATTCATTCATTCATCCCTAAACTGCTCAGCTTAAGAACCCAGAGAAATCTTGCCAGGCAGTGGTGGTGCACGCCTTTAATCCCAGCACTTGGGAGGCAGAGGCAGGCAGATTTCTGAGTTCGAGGCCAGCTTTGGTCTACAGAGTGAGTTCCAGGATAGCCAGGGCTATACAGAGAAACCCTGCCTTGTAAAAAACAAAACAAAACAAAACAAGAACCCAGAGAAAGGGCTGAAGCTGTAGCTCAGCTTGGAAGGTGCTTGCCACAAAAGTATGAGGACCCTTGTAAAAAGGCAGGCATGGAGGCATGCTCATAATCACAACCTTGTGAAGTAAAGCCAGGTAGATCCCTGGGGCTCCATGGCCAGCCAGACTAGCTTACCTCACAAGCTTCAGGCCCTCTCTTTAAAAGAAAAGATATGGTGGCTGACTCCTGGGAAACACCTGAGGTTGACCCTCTGGTCTCCACATGTATGCACATATATGTAACCACACACACAACTCAGACCAAGACAGTGAGTAGAGGTGCCTACCTGGCCTTCAGGAGTGAGGAACTTTCAAGTTGGAAGGTTCCCTCCCTTCCTGCTTCACTCACCAACACTGGCTTCTTGGTCTAAAACTTTTAAAGCCAAAGCTTCATAGGACTTGGTCAAACCTCCTGGTCCTATCTTGTTTCTCATTCAGTGAGTTGCTTCACAGCTGCTACGGCTCAAAGTCCACAGAGGGCTTTGCCCATCTGGGCTTCTAGTGCTTCACAGAGCCATCTCAATATGGTAATGGCCATGAGGGTGCTTTCACAGAAAGAGCCCTGGGGGAGAATAACAGGATCACAGCTCCCAGACACTCGGGCCACTGCTTTTTTAATGACTCAGGGGTGCCTGAGTTGGTAGAATCAGCAAGGGCCCTGTAGGACTCTTTCTCTTCCCTTTTTCCTTCTCTACCTCCCTTTCTCCCTCCTTCCCTTTTTCCCTCCTTCTTTCCTTCCCTCCCTCCCTCCCTCCCTCCTTTCTTTAACTTTCTGAGACAGATTCTGTGTAGCTCGTGCTGAATTGACTCTTTATTCACCTGTCAAACCCCAGCTGCTGGCAGGTCCTCTTGGAGTCGGTGTCATTCCAGCTGCTGCTGCACACAGGGAGCCACTCACCAGAAGATCCAGAGTAGACTTTCAGGAGGGACTTGTCCCAGTCAAACCTGACTGCAGAGCAGAAGAGGGCAGGGAAGGGTCTCAGCACCCAGGAGGCTTCAAGCTTTTGGGAATAAGTTATAGGAGACTCTGGGAGGAGTATGGAAAAGCTGTCTCAACAGTGATGACTGGAGGGCTGAGGCCTTCAGTAAACACAGAGCAAAGGGGCTGTGGCTGGGCAGCTCTTCATCCAGGAGGACTTGGGTGGCCTTTAGTCCTGGAGTCGAACAAGCATCTCACCCTGAGGCAATGACATGCTCAAAGGAGAAGATGCTAAGGTAAGGAGCCTAGGAGCCATGATCTAGCGTGTGCTCATAAGACAAGCTTGGTCACAGATAGGTGCCGTCATGGGCAAGGGCATATGCATTATCAGTGGAGAAGTAAAGGGTAGACAGCTGCATCCCTTAGCAAGGGCATTGAAACCGCAGAGGTAAAGGGTAGACAGCCACATTCCTTAGCAAGGGCATTGAAACCTCACAAGGGCATTGAAACCGCACAAGCACAACCGCTGAGGACTACAGCTCAACAGGGTCTCTGTGCTCATCTAGGACATTAAGAAACTACAGGGGTCACAATTCAGGGATCAGCTGCTGAACAAGGAGGAATGGGGTTCCGGAGCACCCTCAGCCTGTCTGTCTCCAGTCAGATTTTCTGTTTGCTTCTGTCTTACAATTCCAGATTTTCTGTAAGCGTTATCAATCTTGTCCAGTACATTCATTTTAAAAATTAGAAGTCAGAAGCCCTAAGAAATAGGTAATTTATCCATGTCACATGACACCCACAAATCAAGCTCCAAATCCTTATCTGCTGTGACTCAAACCAAGATCTTCTGATTTTCTAGCCATTGCCTCTGTCTGAGCCATTACATTCCACAATATAGTGTGTAGTAGCCAGAGTCCACTTGTGTATACACACACACACATACACACACATACATACACATACACACATGTATACACATACATACACATATACACACACATACACATACATTCACACACACTTACACACACACACACACACACACACACATACATACCCAGCCTTCTTACCACAGCCCAGCTCGTCGCTCTTCATTTTGCAGTCCACTACTCCATCACAGCGAACTGCGTGGCTGGGGCAACTCTCCAACGGCTCTTTGTATTTGATCCCTGTGTGGCCTCGCCAGAAGTAGACTAGAAAAACAGAACCAACAAAAAAGCCAGCAGCCTGGTTATCACCAGCGCTGGAGGGACAGGATACTCAGCAGCCCAAGGCCCTGGGGATTCTCAGACACCGACCTGCAATCCCTCTTGGACTCTGGGGCTCCCGTCCCTCATCTGTATGGAGAGAAAGGCTGCTCAGGAATGTTCTAGAAAGCTCCTGCCATCAGGGAAGCCCCAGACAGACTTGAACAGCTAGCTACTCAGAGAGGGGAAGAAAGAGACCAAGAGAAATAGTAAGAGATGGACAAGGGTCCTTGTTTGGAAGCATCCTTACTCTGTATGCTAGATGGACAGTAGCCAAAGAAACCTTCTCCTCCAGTATCCCAGAGTTCCCTCTCAGAACCCCTCTGTAATGCACACACACACACACACACACACACACACACACACACACACTCAGAAAGAGAGAGAGAGAGAGAGAGAGAGAGAGAGAGAGAGAGAGAGAGAGAGAGAGAGAGAGAGAATGTTGCCATCTGGTTTGTCTTCTCAATTGACACCATGATGCCAGCCTCAGCAGCTCCTAGGTTTGCATCCTCCTCCCTCAGCCCTAAACACGGAAGTCCCTTCTATTTGGTCCTTTCCTGCCTCTCTTTATGCCTTTCAATGTCTTCCCACTCAACAAGCAACTCCAGGTGGCTGATTTCCAAATGTGCAAAGAAACGTCTCACGCCTCACGTGGAAACCAGCTCCATGTCTTCCCCTGCATCTAACAAAACTGAGCTGTCACTCTGCTGACTGAAGATACCTCCTTGTGTAGCCCCCACAGACCTGTCATCAAATGCCTCACCCAACCTCCCAGCCTCTACCATCTCTTCAGCTCTGACCCTGCACTGTCTCCTCAGCTCCAACATGGTCTCCTGTTGGTCTCAGGATTAAGACCATCTGCATTCCCAGTCCAGACACACATCCTCTTACTCCCTCAGGCTGCAGGCTCTCCTCTCAATGTCCTGCCCTCCTCCTTGAATGCCCTAGATGCTGAAGCTCTAGGAAGTCCTGGGTGTTTTTCTCACAGTGCTTGGGATGCTGCACAGCACAGGACCACTGTGATTGTGGATGGAGTGATGCTGGGAGGTGGACCAGGGCACTGGGCTTGACCTGCAGATCCTACTACCTCTCTGGCCTCCATGAAGGAGTAGTGGGGACTTTGGGAAATACTACAGAACCAGGTTATAGCTTTTTTTTTTATTAGATATTTTCTTTATTTACATTTCAAATGATATCTCCTTTCCAGGTTTTCCCTCTGGGGAAAAAAAGAAACCCTGTTCCCTCCTCCCTTCCCCCTCCCCCTGCTCACCAACCCACCTTCTCCCGCATCCTGGCCCTGGCATTCCCCTCCACGGTGGTATACAACTTTCACAGGACCAAGGGCCTCTCCTCCCATTGATGACTGACCAAGCCATCCTTTGCTATACATATGCTGCAGGATCCATGGATCCCACTGCGTGTACCCTTTGGTTGGTGGTTTAGTCCCTGGGAGCTCTGAGGGTACTAGTTAGTTCATATTGCTGTTTGTCCTAAGGGGCTGAAAACCCTTCAGCTCCTTGGGTCCTTTCTCTAGCTTCTTCATTGGGAACCCTGTGTCATTGGGGACCCTATGCTCAGTCCAGTGGATGGTTGTGAGCATCTACTTCTGTATTAGTCGGGTACTGTCAGATATATCAGGCTCAGGAGACAGATATATCAGGCTCCTGTCAGCCAGCACTTGCTGGCATCCACAATAGTGTCTGGGTTTGATGACTGAATATGGGAAGGATTTCCAGGTGGAGCAGTCTGTGGACTGTACCAGGTTAGAGCTTTCAGGCTACTGGGTGAGCCTGCCCTTGAGTGTCTCGTGTCCCTTCTATGGGTCATTCCTATTGTTCTCAGAAGCAAAGTACTCTGTTGGCAAAGGGAGGAGTGGACGGAAGGTCTCAGACCAAGGCAGCTGGAGGCAATCACATGCATTGTGATGATGACCACACCACTGGGGTAGGGAAACCAAGGCTCAAAATGTTAATTAACTTGCTGAAGTCATATAGCTCATGAGAAGCAGAGGTAGGAGGCTGGAGCAGGTACGTGTGATACTACGGCTATGATCTAACAGCACACAGCCTCTTCCTCTGACAGCTGTGCCACCAGAAGCTTCCATGTACCTTTCTGCCCCTCCATTTGCCATCTCATGCTGCGTCTTCTGTAAAATCCTCCTCAGCCTAAGTGGAAAGCTTTCTCACCTCATGTAGCTAAACAGATGGGCTGCAAGCTCTCAAACATGCATCTCCTCTCTGGGACGCTTCCCCTCTACCCAATGTAGGCTTTGGCCACCTGTCCCCCTCCTGCTCTCTCACACCTGATGTCCTGGAGAACTGCTCTCATATTCTCTATGTCCTCATAGGAGGTTGCCTGCACCCTAACCCACGCTACTGTCACTTGTTCCTGATGGTCATGTTGAGATCCCATAGCCTGACTTACTTCTAGCTGTTCCTCGGGAGCAAATGGCTTTCCTGGGACAGAATGACACAGTATGTGTTCATCTCTGCTCCCTCCTATGATCCCCTTTGGGCTGGCTTCTAATGGTTTGCTCATCAAAGAGCCTCAGAAATCTGCTGCCTCTGCTTCCCAAGTACTGGGATTAAAGAGGCACACAACCACTGCCCAGCAACTGTTCCTTTTCAGAGTGAGAATTTATGTCAAGAACTATATATTTTTTTTTCTCACATATTTCCTCCTGGTCTGGGAAAAGTGGAATCAGATCTTACGAAGTATATGCTGGGTTAAATGATTAATGATGAACAGCATCCCATTCAAAGAAACTGAAATGGAGTCCAGCGTAGTTGATGCAATTGTTGCAGTATATCATCAGAATCTATCTGCACTGATAGACCCAAACCGGAAAGCCAATGGCATTCAATGTGCTTACCCCAGTCCTCTCAAAGGAGCCTGATTCCCCATGACCCAAGGTCCCCACGTGGATGTGAGTCCCTCTGTGCCTGTGGAATGCCTCTATGCCTGACACCATTCCATGCTGCAATGACCTGAAACCACCCTGTGCCCTCTGTTCCACTCACAGAGAAGGATGAGTGAGATCACCAGGCAGATGAGAAGGAGGACACACCCGATGAGTGGCAGCTGTCTCTGGGTCTCCTGCCAGGAGAACTTGGGGAAACTGAGACCTAAAGACAGGGCAGTAGGGAAGGAAAACTGCTGGGGAGGAGCGTGGCATGGTGGGGGGCCCAGAAGGAAGCAAAACTAACACCACCACCCCCACTTCCCGAGCTTCCTGCTAGGTCCCTTGCACCCCACAATACAACTCCCCCTCCCTGGTATAAACCTCTATAGATCCCCTCTCCTAGGCTCCTGTAGGCTAGGTACCACATATGTGTTCTGCTAATTCATCCTCACCGCATCACATGAGCTGAGTCTTATTAGATACGTTCTATAGATGGGGAAACTGAGGTTCACAGAAATGAAAGAAGTTACCAAAAGTCACTAAAATAGTGATTGGCAGGACAGAAGTTCAAATGTAGTGTCTCATTCTAGAATCCATCCCACCAAAGCGCTTCTCCTACCCTGGATAGGAAAAGGTTAGGATGGTCCCCAGCCTTCCTAGCCTTCATAGTCAAATAGCAACAAGGCCTGAATATTTGGGGGTGAGGCGATGGGGACAGTGTAAGGTCTGGGGTACATGGAAACAGTTTCCTGAGGGGCAGAGAGAAGCCTGGAGGCCCAGTGGCCTCCTTGACTTTCTGGCAGGTGAACTCCTGAGCCCTGACAAGTTTGGAAATTTGGAGTGGTCAGAATCCCTCTCATTCTTCCTCCATGTATGGGTAGGCATACTAATCATGACCTTGCTCTACCCTGGCTTCCCCCAGCAGACATACAGGCCAGCCAAAGGAAACAGACCCTCCTGTAACCAAGAGCCCTTGCTCTTCAAGTCAGAGCTCCACCCTGGGCAGAGCGGCCTCCAGCATTCTGCCTGGAGAACTCTGGATTTCAGCAGTGAGCCCTTTGCTCCTTTGCTCCTGGCTTCTGGCCCCTCCTCCTCTTGCCTAATTTTTTTCACTGTCTTAGGTTGCCATATCATGGTCCCTTTCTACCCTCACCTCTCCAGGTTCCCCATGTTGCACTCTGGCTGTCCCCCATGTCATTATCTTAGGGGTACAAGGAGCAGAGTGCTCACTGAGAGCTTCCCTCTGCCCAAAAACACTGCCCTGGATCTCGGCCCTCCCTGCAGAGGCCCCCTTACCTGGGCTCTCCCTGGTGGCCCTGGTGGCTGGTGCTGACCTGGCAGGAGAAGCCCGGATGGGGACAGCCCCCACTGGTGTTGCTCTAACAAGGTACACTCTCGTTGGGGAGGATGTCGTGGAGGCTGACCTGGCAGATGATGACCTGCCCGACGATGACCTGGAAGGTGGTGCCCTGGCTGGAGACGCCCGGACTGGAGATGCCCGGGCTGGGGAAGCCTGAGGAGGAGGTGCCCTTGCTGGAGAAGTCTGAGGAGGAGATGTCCTTCCTGGAGATGCCCTTGCTGGAGATGATGTCCTTGCTGGAGAAGCCTGAGGAGGTGTCCTTGCTGGAGAAGCCTGAGGAGGAGGTGCCCTTGCTGGAGATGATGTCCTTGCTGGAGAAGCCTGAGGAGGAGGTGCCCTTGCTGGAGATGTCCTTGCTGGAGAAGCCTGAGGAGGAGGTGCCCTTGCTGGAGAAGCATTCTGAAAATAGAATGAAGGACATTCCTGTGCCTGATCTCAGCTAGCCTCTCCCAGCTGTGGGCCCTGTGAGTGGGAGAGGAATACCCTGGGCCAAGTGGACAGAGGAAGGCCTGTGCTTATATTCAACACGAGTCCTGAGCAGAGCAGGTCAAAGTTCTCCTGTTGAGAACATCTGACACAAACAACGCCATTGTCCCTCATGAATAGGACACAGAGAATAATACACTTTTTAAATCCTCTCTTCCAGGAATCGGAGCCAATAGGTTTGGTCACATCTTCATTTTACTGGGACCTGTGTGTTGGATTCAAGGAAGATGTTGATCACACTCAAGGGAGGGGCCAGAGAGTCTCTCCCGCTGCTGGGATCCATCAGTAGAAAGGGCTGGTGACACGGTGACACAGGAGTGCTTTTATCCCAGCTGGCTGCGCAGGGATGCATCTTACTGTGTTTAGGGACATTCAGGCAACTGCTTCTGCTGCTTCAGCTGTTCTGACACTGAGCCCGCCCTCATACCAGGGCCATCTAGAGAACAGATTTCCAAAACCTCTACAAGGGTGCTGGGGCCAAGGAAGGTAGAACTAGAGAAGACAGTTCCTTTTTACGGGTGCTGAGAGTTGACTCCAGGCACCGTGTACGGCAGGAAAATGTTCCATCGCTGAACTACACTCCTTACCTAAACTTGGCTTTGGGCAAACTACTTTGCCCCTGAGCAAGTCCCTCAGCTGAGAATGTACTTGATGACACACAGTCAGGCAGCCCATAGTCCCGATCTTGAACTTGTCCTTTCCCAGCAAAAGGGCTGGATACAGCATCTGAATCTCTTAAGCTTTTTGTTCGTCTATAAAATAGTCTGGCATTGATTAGGGAGCCCTCACCAGCCTGGGATACAGGAGTCGTGTGTTAAATAGCAGCTTCACCTCCCCTTGTCTTTCTGTACACAGGATCAAGAAGGCTAAGGAGTATCAATAAATGGTGAGAGAAAAAGAGTGTTGGAAACAAGCCAAATTATGGTCCTTCATTTAGACGAATGGGCCTCAGTGATTCAAGGCCCTTCTCAGTGGTGGCCTGGGTCTTGTCTCCTGGCAGTGACCTGGTACTGTAAATTTGCTCCAGATGTTCCCTAATACTAAGGAAGTTCCTATGATTTAATAAAATGAAATACACTTTAGAGTCTACAACAAACTTTTGTGTCTGTAGCCTTGTGGTGTTCTAATCTCATCCTGAGAGTTGGTAATTCTTCTAGAAGTTCATTTTTTAGAGTTGGATTACCAAAACCATGGAGTTAGGATTCCCCCCCCCCCCAGGTCACTCTGCATCCCTCTCGAGGCAGGAGAAGCCGTTGGTGCTATCCTTTGAACACAGGCACTCCCTATGCTTTTGGAACATGACAAAAGAACTGGGATCTGGGGTCCACGGGAGAGCTGAGGTGGAGCCCAGGGATTTCCTGGTGAGAACATGACCTGCTGGTACTTTTTGTTGTGAACTATGGTTGTCGTCTCCCATCCCCCGCCCCTTGCCAAGTCTGGTCTGAGCCTTGTGACCCAGAACTGCAACTGGTCAGGGTTACAGCAACTATGCCTGAGTTCAGATGTGTGACTTGAGGAACATGTCCTCATGCCTTTCCATGCCAGCTTGCTTATCTGCAAGGCGTGGGTAACCACCCTGCTTTGTATCTCTGTAGTCATAGATGAGACATGCAAAGCACGTGTACACAGTGAGGGCTGGAGAGATACTGACTGTAACGGTGGGTCTGCTTGTTTCTTTAAGAACGTTTGGCTCAAAATCAATCTGTTTGAGTAGGGCTGCACCCATTCCCTACTGGGTCAGCAAGAGCCGGCCAGAGCTTGTTTTGCATGTACAAACAGGGCTAATCTCATCTCCTTCCCCATACAATCAGGGATCTATGTGAACAAGCCTGGACTATACATGAGGGTCAAGCTCTGATGAGTATAAAAGCCAGCGAAGCACCTTTCTTGGTCCCATGCCAACTTCCTAGGGGCTCTTGTTAGTTGGCATGGTTAGCTCCACTCTACAGACACTGGAACTGAAGGCTGATGAGATGGATCCAAGGATAACAGAGCTTGCTGCCATTCCTAAAAAGTCAAGAGTTCAATTCCTGAAACCCACATGATAGAGAGAACTGATTTCCTGGAGGTTATCTTCTGGCCTCCATATGAGTGTACCAACTACCTTCCCCCCCATTTAAAAAATTAAGGATCAAGCAGGGCAGTGGTGGTGCACACCTTTAATCCCAGCACTTGGGAGGCAGAGGCAAGTGGATTTCTGAGTTCAAGGCCAGCCTGGTCTACAGAGTGAGTTCCAGGACAGCCAGGGCTACACGGAGAAACCCCGTCTTGAAAAAACAAAAAATTAGTAATAAAATGGTGACCAATTTTCAAATTTCCAGGTCAAGTAAAGATGAGGACTTGGGTTCTAACCAAATCAACTTGTGACCGACAATATCACAAATAACCAAAGCAGGCTCCCTTGTCTCTCCAGGCTCCAGGCTTCACACACACTCTCCAGTTTGGTTTTCACAAGGGGCCTAGTGAGCAAACTGGTAAGAATGGCCATCCCTGTCATCTCTCTGGCTTTGCTTCTTTGTTTGATTAATTGTCTGTTGAGATGGGGTCTCATGTAGCTCAGGCTAGCTTTGAATTCTTGGTGTAGCCAGAAACGACCTTGAACTTTGGATCTACCTGCAAGTGTGATCCTGTTTGTGGTCCTGGCACCTTAGCACACAAGGACAGGGGCTAGAAGGAGATATGGCTAAGAAGGTCAGGAGCAAGATGCACAGGGGATCAGAACATGGAGTGTTCTTGTGAAGTTGGAGTAAAGAAGAGAACGAGAGAACAGAGAAGACCTGGTAATCTGCCAGCAAGGTGGGAAGTCAGTAGAAGCCATAATAGATAACACTAGAAAATTGGTAGTTGCCCCTCAGACCTGTGCAGGAGGAGAGACCTACAACCCCAAGATCTGAATGAGAAATGCCACTTCAAGAACATTTGTGAGTCCCAGGAGGATGTCAGAAAGGAGGAACATTCCGGACAAGAGAGGACAGTAGCCACTGAACTTTGACCCTGAACTTTGACCCAGACTTCACAGGACATTAGGAAGCACCATGATCTTCAGAGACCATGAGAATGCCAGAGCTCATGCCTCCCTCTTTATGCATTTCATGGCCCTCCACTCCACCCAGTTGGAAGAGCTTCCTGATGTCTAACCTACTACGGCTCTAACTCATTCCCTCCCCTCTGTCCTTGGAAGGCAACTGTGGAGCTGAGACTCTCCCATATGGAGACTTGACTCCACCCTGACAACAGATGGAGCCCCAGGAAGGGAGGAGACTTCTTGTCCAAGTCCCTAGGAACTAAGGCAGAACCAGGGAACCAGAACTCAGGCCTCCCAACCCCCAGCCTTTGTCAATGATTACCACCTCCCAAAAAAGAACTCAAGACCAAGTTCTTGCAGGGTCCTACCCTTCCCACAGCCTCCTACAGACCAGAGGCTGCAAGGGCAGATAGCTATGGCAAAGTTAGCACCTGGTTAGCTTGGGCCATTTCCTACAATTCATTCCTTCTGACCCCATCCCCATGGTCTCCAAAGTAACAATTAACCATCAAACAAGCTGCATGCCAGCCACTCCTGATTGTGCCTGAGAAGCTCTGGGTGTGCTGTTCCCGGTTTGTTGGACTTTCTAGAGGTTCTGGTGCATCATGGGAGACCAGAAGGGCATAAAGCTGGACATGGCTGTGTGTGGCTGACCTTCTAGTGTTAAGGGTACTGAGACTCTGATCAGCCATAGACTAACAGAATCAGTGAGCTTCTGGTTCAAGGAGAGAGCTTGTCTTAAAGCAATAAGGAGAAGAGCAATAAAGGAAGACACTGGACCTGCTATTCTGACCTCCACATGTTCATATACCTGTGCACTCACATGCAAGCACCACACACACACACACACACACACACACACACACCTTTTTGAAAGTCTCATATAGCTGAACAGGAGCTGAAGACTCTCAAGGGTCCCACTTCTAGACCTGTACCCACTCTACTTCAGTTCTCAGGGATGGATTCTGCACACACACACACCCCAGGTGAATGGGGCATTTTGTGATCTCTGCCTCCCAAGTGCTGGGATTAAAGGCGTGAGCCACCACCGCCCAGCGTGATTTCTCTTACCTGGTGTGAGGGTAGGAGTTAGTTAGCAGGCCCACAGTGTGTCTGCATTGTCCTCCCTGGGTTTCTTGTGGCTGGCTAGCCGCTGCTGCAGGCTGAGCCCCCACCTCCTCTACCCCATGCAGATCATAAGAAGAGCCCTACACAAGCTTCTCTGCTGGACTCAGAAAATGTCCAATGGTCACTGCAGTGACAGCCCATCATCCTTGCCTAAGATAGGCCGCAGGTACTCTCTCCTAGAGTTACTCCCTTATAAAGCCATCACTCTGGAGACACCCCCAGACAAAGGGATCTTGAAACTCTACCAATCCAAGCTTGCTTTCAAGATGAGATGGCCAAGGTCCAGAGGGGCGCTGGATGTGCTCAAGACACAGTTTGAGGCAGTCATGTGGTCTAGTCATGTGATCTCATTCTTGTGCTGTACTCACTGTCACCTTCTTCCTATCACCTCCAGAGAGCAAGACCAGACTTAGGCTCTGGGCACCCCTTTTTCCCAGCAACCCCGAGTTTTAAGAACTGTCAAAGGAGGAAGTGCATGGGCTAGACCATGGTCAGAGTCCAGCACTCTGGGACCCTAATCCCCACTGGAAGCTATTGTTGTTCTGTTTGTCTTTTTTTTTTTTCCTATATAGTCCAGGCTGGCCCAGAACTCAGAATCCTCTTGTCTCTGCCTTTCAAGTGCTAGAATAATAGGTGTGCCTCACCTTGTCTAGCCTGGGAGCTTCCTTGGACAAGGCCTAGAAGTTCTTGTCTATGAGAGATTGGGGAGATGGAGGAGGGGACAGGGAAAGGTTGTAATGGAGGAGCTCTGGCCCCACCCCCACGAGGACCAGATAGGCCTGGGACAAAGCCAGGCTTCACTGTGCCCCGTAGGACATGGCTCTCCTCACCCTCTTTCTTTAGAGAACCCCACAGACACAAGCCCCTTCAGAATGCAGGTTGTTCTCCATTGCCTCCTCCCAAAACACAGGACTGGCTTCCCCAGGCACATGTATGCAGAGCTCAGAGACCCTGTCAGTCTGTGCAGCAGACCCTGTGTGAAGCACAGGAGCTTGCTCTGTTCCTCACCAGTGTGAGCTAGGGTACAATCATGTGTCCGTCAAGCTCTCAGCTCCTTCATGCCTAAAATAAAAGGGTTGATGATTGTTTTTTAGGGGTTCCCATTAGGCATAAGGTCACGGAGAGACCATGGAGCCCAGCCATGTCCCTTATGGTGGGGCTTGAGCTCTTCCCCACTTCAGATAGAAATTCACATTTTTTTTTTTAAATTGTGCAATGGCCTCTACCTGATTTTTCATTGAAAAAAAAAAAGTGGCTGCTTCAAGAACTTGAAAATGACCACCTTAGGTGAGAATTTCACTTCCTTTAGCTTAAAAGACCTCAATACATAAAAGAGACCAGGGGGAACCGTTAGATCATACTACACTGTTCACTTGATGGTTCATTCATTAATTTATTCATTCGTTCATTTACCAATGACTTTAAAGAACGTGGTGTGTGGGCTTGGGGAAATGGCTCAGGGGTAAAATGCTTGCCATGAAGGCATAAAGATCTTATTTCAAATCCCCAGAATTCATGTAGAGCCAAGCATGGTGATGCACATCTGTAATCCCAGTGCTCCTATAATGAGATGGGGGGCAGAGACAGAATCCTCCAGAGCCAGGTAGCCTGAAGTATTTAAGAACAGCAAAACCAAGAGACTGTCTCAAGCAAGGGCCAACACTCAAGGTTGTCCCCTGCCTCCCACACAAGCCCTGTATAAACACACACACACACACACACACACACACACACACACACACACACAGAGTGCTCACTATTGCCATGCAAATGGTATTTCCTGCCTCTGTTTCCTTGCTAAGCCTGTCCTGTCTGCAGATGCAGGGGTGAGGGAAGCATAGCCCTGGGGTTTAGTGAGTACTCTGGGCTGTCCCCCATGGAGGAGCCTCCACCTGGGACTGCCAGGGCCTCTTGCTTGGAGGACAAGAACAAGCTGGTGTTTTGTGGTGTTTCCCCACATGTCCAGCTGCCAGGGTACAGTCCACCCCCATTGTTGTTAGACCAGGAGGAAGCTGTATTGCTAAAGCAAGACACTTAAGCTAAGTGGCCATTGTTACATCAGCCAGCCTTCCCACCCAGCGCTGATCCCGGAGCCTGACACGAACTCCCACATATTCGCACTAAGTCACAGGGGACAAGGCAGAATGAGGTTCGGTGGGGTGTGCCAGGTGCATGCTGATCAGCACCAGTGACAGCATGAAACTGATGTTCCAGGTGAGGGGTGTGGCCCTATAGGACAAAGGCAAGCTGTTGGAGGTGCCTCCAGCTTGGGGCTGTGGAATGAACAGATGGCAAGGGGTCCTGCCACTGGTCTGCCATCTTGGGAACCTGGGCAGCGGTGCTGGGGAGGGTACTCGTATTAACCCACCCTGTCCCTCCCACATCCTCACATAGCTCGCTGCATGCAGGAACTCCCAGCATGAGCAAATCTGTTTTCCAATGGACTGATGCTTGATCAGTGGGCTGACCTCAGTCCTCCTAGAAGGCACGGCAGTTCCCCAAGCATCGAAAAGTGTGACCCACTTGACAAAAGCACAGGATCTTCCTAGTTGACGGGAACAGTGTATATACCCAGTGGCACACACTGGGATCTGTACGGCTCCAGTGACTGCCACGGGAACAGAAAAGGATCCTTGGGGCCATTTGTCCAACCCTCTTCTCTGGCAGGTGGGGAGACTGAAGAGGAGCCAGTTCTAGACTTGAGATAGAGATGGTGACGAGAAAGCTACATGTCATGAGGGCAGCTGCGTCTCTGATCTATCAGAGGACACTTGAAAGGAGCCTTAACACCAAAACGGCTTCTGAGACTCCTGCTCCAGGTGCTCCATTGTACAGATGAAGACACTAAAGGACAGGAAGTTAAAGTGACCAGGTTCTGTCACTTTTGCCTACCATAGCAAGAGACTCTTTCTTGGGTTGTTTTCCTGTTGTAGTCTTGCTACCTAGCCCAGGCTGGCCTGGGGTTAACTCTCAATCCTCCTGCCTCGACCTCTAGCCCAGCTGGGCTACAGTGTAAATACTAGTCACCTCATCCAGCTCTGTCTTGCTTTTGAATACAGAAAAGCAGAGTGCCTTCTCCACTGCTTTTAAAGAGCCTTCTGAAGGTCTGCCATGTCCTTCGGGGGCACCAACAGTTCCAGACCACTGGCCACCGGGTCCTTTCTCTTTGTAGGAGGAACAAAACCCACAATGCATATCTGTCATTGAGCCCTCACAGGGGAAACTGGGCCTTCAACTTCTAGTGCCTTGTCTTTTTCTTTTCTTTTCCTTCCTCTTCTTCCTCCTCCTTCCTTTGATACGGACTCTCAGTATATCCTGGAACTCATTATGTAGACCAGGCTACATAATGTCTTGCAAATCACAAAGATCCACTTGTTTCTGCCTTCTTGATGCTGGAATTAAAGACATTCCACCACACCTGGCTTCTCTACCCCAATCTTATTTAATCTTAAAAAATCTGAGCCAGGTTGTGTGGTGCATGCCTTTAATCCCAGCACTTAGGAGGCAGAGGCAGGCAGATCTCTGAGTTTGGGAGCTAGCTTGGTCTACAGAAGAAGTTCTAGGACAGCCATGGCTACTCAGAGGAAACCCTGTCTTGAAAAAAAAAAAAAAAAAGAAAGTAAGAAAGAAAGAAGATTTAAAAAATCTGCTGTAGACAAGATTAGGGGGCAGCTATAGGCTCCCTGCTTTGCTCTGACTCACTCACTATCTAGGGGTTTCACCTGGACCCTTAAATAATGAAATGGCCCAGCTCATTCCAAGAGAAGCTTAAACCTTCCACAGTGATCCCAGGACCTACCAGAACTTTGACATTTAACTCATACTTTTGCCTGTCTTTCCAGCCTCCTTGGAAAGCCACATTGGTCCCTAACTCTGGGGAGATAAGTTCCCCAGATGGACATCACTTCTGTCCCACACCAGGGGAGAGGCAAGCTTTGCCCTTCTTCAACTTGAACTGATAGCACAGCCCCCCGTCTTTGGGGTTGGGGACTAGCAAGTTCTCAAGGAAGACAGCCATGGCTGTGATGGTGGTGCCCCAGGCTTCCTACAGAATGCCAGCCATTCCCCGCGCCCGTCCCCAGGCTTCCTACAGAATGCCAGCCATTCCCACCCCCGTCCCCATGCTTCTTACAGAACGCCAGCCATTCCCCCCCTTCCTCATGCTTCTTACAGAACGCCAGCCATTCCCCTGACCCCGTCCCCATGCTTCTTACAGAATATCAGCCATTTCCCCCACCCCGTCCCCATGCTTCTTACAGAACGCCAGTCATTCC
>NW_022196906.1:39259592-39279510 GCF_008632895.1 Mastomys coucha | reverse complement strand
CGTCCCCATGCTCCCTTTTCTGCTTCCCGTGGAGACATGAGCCAAAAGGACCAGAGCAGAGAGCAAAGAAGAGTTGAGAGGAGTCTGGACTAGTAGGGGAGATAACAGTGCCTTCGGCAGAAACATCCCAGGGTTCAGAGTGGACCACAAGCTAGGCACAGGGTAGAACATAGGATGGATTGAGTTTCTTTAAACCCAGGGCTTGTTGGACTTTCTAGAGTCTCAGAGTCCACTCTATCATCAGAGAACAGAAAAATGTGGAAAGGATCAGAATACAGGACC
Source organism: Mastomys coucha (assembly GCF_008632895.1). Lineage (NCBI taxonomy): Eukaryota > Metazoa > Chordata > Mammalia > Rodentia > Muridae > Mastomys > Mastomys coucha. Next base: position 39,279,228 of record NW_022196906.1, on the reverse strand, counting down.
TAGGAGAAGTTAAGCAAAAAGCGGGGCACACATTAAATAAAGCTTTGAGGATACCTGATGTGTGTACATGGCCCTTTTCTACACAGGACAACCCCATTGCTCTCTATCACTTCTAAAAGCATCAGAAGGAAGCCTGAGATATAGCATAAGACACTGTGGTTAGACATGAGGAAGCACTTCCCACGTACATTAAGTCTCCTAGTAAGTAACCAATGAAAATCTTAAATGTACATTTAAAAAAAAAAAAAATCACATGCGTCCAGGAAGGTTTAGGAGTTTGCCTAGGAGGTAATCCTGGAAGATGAGTTAAAATACCCTTGGGTTCTCAAACCAGCAAAAATGAATCTAGATTAAATCATATTCCCAAATAGCAAAGCTGACCAGGTAATGCCAGAGAGCTGTCTTTGCCAGGGTCCAGGCCATGGCCACACAGCCCAGGGGTGGTTCACAACCAGACCCATATTTTATTGCTTTCTCCTCAGAATTCCTTCTAGGGACTAAGGTGAAGTGGTTGAGATCCCTGGGTCCCAGGCAGTTTCCAGCTAGCAGAGACATTCTACCTTCCCTACACCCAGGGCAGGTCTTGGCAGCGCCCTGCTGCCCTGCCCGTCTTCAGCCTGTCCCTTCTCAAGCCTGGGAAAGCCCAGGAGACCTCGGTGCACTCACCCGGTGGCTGCCTCTGTCCATGGTGTAAAAGGATGCTTCTTCCAGGCTCAGCTGATGTCAAGGGGAAGATCCATGTTGGCCCCCGGTCCCCCAGCATGTGGGGAAAAGGAGGCTGAGGGCTGAGGGCCGGCCCCCAGCAGATGGGGCGGGGAAACTGGTGGGATGTGTGAGGTAACTCAGGTATAAACAACCCAGAACTTGCCAGACCTGTCCTTCAGCCCCATCCCAGTTACTCAGCTAATACCTGAGCTCTTGAAACTGCCACCACATGAGCTTCTGTGGTGCTTCTGTGCATGGAGTCCCCTTCACCGCCCCTCCCAGAGGGTTCCTACCGGACTCTGGGATCATGGGAAGCCCTCCGAATGTATGCACCTGAGCCCTCCAGGAAAACCCTGTCCTCGAAGTGTGTTCCTTTGTAAGTACCCCTGTGTCCAGATCCCAAATCTGGGCATGAGATGGACTTTTTTTTTCCTGAAAAAAAATTTTTTTTTAAATGAAAACTCTTAACAACCACAAAAGAAATCAGATGGTTTTAAATTATCCACATAATGAATTATCTCCATTGACAGCAATAAAATATTATGAACTATATCAAAGTCAATTAATATAAAACATGTACGTATCTGAGTGGAAACCGGTCTGGGGAATATTAGGCTGACTCATGACCTCCTTCCCTGTGCTCCATCCCGATCATTAGAGGAAAGAGAAAACAGAGGAAGAGACACGTGTCCTAAACCAAAGTAGCTGTGCTCAAAATTGTGGAAGTGGAAGCTTTAGGTGGACTTGGGAATGCTCCCTTTGTGATAAAGCCCGGGGGTTGCTGGAACTCTGCTGAGAACCATGGATTCCAACAATTGGGTCTGTGATCCCCTATGCATGAATCTGTACCCCAATAAAATTCTCCTTGCTTTTATTTTTGCCTCTTTTATGAATTCTTGGTTTACATGCAATCCTAAAAGCTCGGCAGACCTAGACCCCTGGAACTGCCGTACCAGCACTGAGGGGCACTGACCACACTCGGCAAACCTGTGGAGCAGTTCCGCATGGGGCAGTGGGAGGAAGGAAAGCAAAACAGAAAGTGATGGGGAGGCTGAGGATGCCCTGACAATTAGGAGCAGTAGCCAGGGATAGCCATTGGGATGGAGTCTGAGGCTAGCTCTTGCCCTTTTACATAAACAGACATGGAAACTGCTCTGGTTTACGGTGTTCAGGGAAGTCTAAAACACAGAGGCTCATGGGAAAACTAGAAGACACAGGCAGAGAGCCAAGGAGTCTCTGACTGGGCTGCGTTACTTCACTGGCAGCTCTCCAGAACATCGGAACTCAGCCTTCTCTCACTTTCTCTTGCTGTCCACACTCTGGTCATCCAGGTCTGGGCACAGGCTGGCATTGTGTGCCCCTCTCCTAAGGAGGTCCCCTCTGGGCGCCAATAAGCTACAAGGCATGCAGAGGCCAGTTCTGGATGGCTGCATCAGTCTTCCGGGCAGGGCAGGTGTCTTTTCCAATCCAGGTCCCAGAGCCTCTGGGAAGAGCTCAGATCAGGGGTTCTGGGCAAGTCAGAGGGAACAACTGAAGGCAAGGTCGATTTGGAAGTCTACAGGTGTGTCGTTTGGAAATCAGTGATGACATACAGCACCCAAGAACAGTCGACTCTGAAGCAGTGTCAGCTTTTCCTTGGTTTTCTATCCCAGAGTCCTTGCTAACCAGGTTATGTGGCCCTCAGCGTTCCGCAAAGTGGGCTCAGTAGGCACAGAACGCTGATCCTTAGGCTCTTGGGGTGGAGGCGGGACAGGCATGGGAGTAGCAGACTGTTGCAGGGGAGAACACAGTGTCGTATGGGTGCCCAGGGCACACTCGGACATGTAAGACTTCTGGGGCATTTTCCCTGTTTGAAAAGGCGGCTTTGGGCTGCCTGTACAAGACTCGGACCCTTCCCCCGCCCCCGGAAAGAATCCACCCTTGAAGCTGGGATCAGCTCTTTCCTAGTGTCTTTCCTCCAGGCTCCATGCCTTCCTACCTGGCTATCCAATCCTGTCTTCCTCTGACTGACCCTTTCCTCCAGAAGCTTCCAAGCTGCTTTCTGGAAGGATGCTAGACTAGGCCTGCCTTCTCTCTACTGGGGGATCTCAGCAGCATTTTCCCTCCCTGGATGGGGACCCTGGACAATACCAGGCCCATCTTAACCTGGACATTCCCTCCTTCTGACTCATTTCCTTTTGGGTTAGAGGGAGCTTTTACATAAAAACCGTGTCAAGGGGCTGGAGAGATGGCTCAGTGGTTAAGAGCACTGACTGCTCTACCGAAGTCCTGAGTTCAAATCCCAGCAACTACATGGTGACTCACAACCATCCGTAATGAGATCTGATGCCTTCTTCTGAAGACAGCTACAGTGTACTTACATATAATAAATACATAAATCTAAAAAAAAAAAACAAAAACAAAAACAAAAACGTGTGTCAGCCAAGCAAAGAGCTCATGGCTTCTGGCATAAGGAATGGAGAACATCTGTGTGACTGGAAACTGTGCTCCCAGCTCCAGGAGTACATGGTTCCATCCAGGGCTGCACTTGGGACACAGCACTCTGCCACTCTGTTCTCACCCTTGTCACCTTCTCAGTTCCACTTTGGGTACAGCCCCTCTCTGGGGAGCCTCACTCTGGAATATCTTCCCCGGTTCCTCCCCTGGGATACCTGAGTACCCTCTCCTCTCTGTCCTCTTGTTCCACACTTGTCTCCCATCGCTCAACACTATGGGTCCTTCCAGGCTTGAGGGCAAGCAGGGCAGAGAGGAGACACTAAGCTGTCCTGGAGCGTCCACCAGGAGTTACCCCTGAGGCCCAGGCCACCTTCCTCCCATTTGTTTCATGCCCAGCGGCAGTGAAAGACAGGTGTCTCCTACCCGTCTCACCTGGGTAGGCAGCTATGATGCCAATCCCTTCTCCCCAGCCCTGGGCCTACAGCAGGTTGATGCAGCTGCTGCCTGAGTTTTGAAACTAAAGATGTGAGGACAAAGCAAGAAGCCTCTGGAAGGGCAGTCAGTGCTCTTAACCACTGAGCCATCTCTCCAACCCCTATTTTTCTCCCATAGAGGTTCTAGGGGCCTCATTTTCCCTGGTAACTGATCCATCTGTCTTTGCAAGCTTCCAGCCTATAGGTTTTCAGTGAAAGAGAAGAATCTAAGGCAACCAACAACACAGGGGCCTGCATCTTCGGAAGGAAGAGTCCTCTTGGCACAGATCAGGCTAGGGAGCCGACAGTTTTACTGTCCAACTTTACTGTGATTGCTCAAGGAACCTTCCTGGAACTATTGTTTCACTTTGAGCCTCCATGAGCCTGCCTGCTTCAGAATCAGTACCTAGTGGCTGCCTGTCTGACCATTGCTCTGGCATGGGCTAGTGCTACAAACATACTCTAAGACTTTTTTTTTTTTTAAAGGTCTCATGTAGCCCAGACTGGCTTTGAACTAGATATATATATATAGCCAAAAATGACCTTGAACTTCCAATTCTCCTGCTTCTGTCTCCTAGGTGCTGGAATTACATTGCCAATTTCATGTCACCACATGAATTGATCCCAGGGCTGCATACATAGAAAGCAAATACCCTATCCATGAAGCCATATCCTCAGTGCCAAGGTTTATTTTTCTAATTAGCAACGTATCAAGAAGAAGCACAAGCCAGATGTAGTGGCAGACATGCCTGTGATATCAGGATGAGGAAAGTAGAGGCAGGAAGATTTTGAGTTGGAAAGTAGCCAACTTGAGAATATGGTGAGAAGAACAGTGTGTCCCGGCCTAGCCTGGGATATTGACTAAGAAAGACTCTGTCTCCAACATAAGACGGCAATGACAAAACCTGAGGAAGTATGTAACTGACTTCTGAAAAAAAAGAAAAGGTAGACACTCGTGTAGTGACTATGACCACCAAGATTTAGAATATTCTCTCACCTCAAAAATTATCTCACCAAAGTTCCAGGCAAACACCAACCTAACTCCTGTCTCTAGGCTAACTTTACCTTTCCCAGAATCTCACTGAAATCTGCCTTATGATTAATGGTGGTCAGGAACCCACATGAGCGGAGCCACAGCCTGGCTCTCAGAGGGTGCTCAAGGGGAGGCTTCTGGGAGCCGGGGTGTATTGTACAGCTCGATCAGGAGGTAGAGGGACTCCTCAAGCCAAGAGGTAACAGCCCACAGGCATCAGCGCAGTCTATTCCCAGCTGCTTTCTTAGCCCTTCAAAGAAAGGTTCACTGGGCTCTACAATAACCCACCTCTGTGGTCTCCATTTTCAGTAGAAACTGGGCCTCTTTTGAGGCATGAATTATGAGGAATATCTTTCATGAGCCCAGCCCATATCACACACAGACCCTCTTGGAAAGAAAGCAAATAGTGGTGACAGAGACCTGCACACACACACCCTTCAGGACATCCAGGCCTGAACAGCTGAACCCTCTCTGGCACTTCAGTGACAGACGCTTCATGGACTGAGTCCAGATGGCTCCAGGGAGTGGAAAATACCATGATCACATCTGGGCAGAGGCCTGACCGTGTAGGTGCCACCTCTTTCCAAACAAGAGCTTGACACAGCTGCCCACATGATTCACTAGAATGTCCCTGGGTCCTATTCACCTCTAGGGCAGAAGCCAAATCCCACTTCCCCATAGTAGCCCTCCTCAAGCTTGATGGCAGCAGTTTGGTGAACTTCAGAGTGCATCACCTTTCCCAGATGAATATAACCAATTCCTTTATCTGCTCCCCAAATGTGGCAGTGTCAAGACCCTTCAGTTCTGCATGGTTTCTCCACAGGCATGGTCTTCGGAAGTGGAGTCCCAGTGTCAAAATTACACAGGATTCCCCGACTATAGATAAAACTCACCAGCTGTTTTCTTGGACTCCCCAAAGGGCTGGTACTAATTTTCCCATAGAAACAAAGCAGCCATGGACAGAACAGAGGGGCTGACAGCCAGGTGGGGCTTTGGGCAGTTGTAGTGAACTTCTGACCTTCCAGTGCAACTGTCATCCAGCAAAGAAGAGAGGTGAGCGGTTTGTGCTGTGACTGCCAGAACTCCACATCGGATGGGAGCATCTTTAGCGTTCAGCTGATACATCAGAGAGTTTTCTAGGGGAGGAAGTAAGAGTCCAAAAGCTATGAGGACAGCAAGGTGGACTGAAATCTTCCAGTGGCCAGGGGGAGCATGAGAATCCTGGGAGGAACATTCAGACCAGTGAATGAGGCCAGATGGTACCAAACCACGGTTGTGCCACACACGGCAGCTGAGTGAACCTTCCTCGGCATGTGAGGTCACCAGTGTCTGGGATTTTTGAGTTTTGTATTTTGGACGGTTTATACCTGTCTAGTGAGCTACTAGGAACAGATATGCACACTTTGTCCATGTAGCCTGAAGAAGATTTTATACAAAGCATTCAGTGTGCCTGTTTTGACTGCAACCCATCAGGTGAGGTCAGGTGCAGAATTCCAGGGAAGCTGGTGTGTCAGCACTCAGAACATTTCTGATTTTAGAGTATTTTTGATTAGGGATGTTCCATTTTACCTTTGTGTCTTTGGGCAAGGCACTACTTGGCATCTCAGAACCTCAGTTTTCCCATCTATGAAGATAATAATTCCTCACAAACAGGGTACAGATGTCCAGTCAACAAAATCACCTGCAATATACAAGATGGTATAGATCTGGTAGACAGTGTTCAACAGTAAATAGTAGCCATTAAATAAACACACACACACACACACACACACACACATACACACACACACACACACCACAGTAGGCTAAGCAGCAGGCTGAATCCCAAGCCCAGATATGTTTTGGCTGAATATTTGCTGAAGAAAACCTTGGGTTAGGCTTTGGAACTGGGCTTTTTTGGTGTCTCTAGTTACTGCTAAGCAATGTGAGCTATTCCCCATGGCCTCTGCACATCTCCTTTCTCATTTCCCTCCCAGACCCAGAGAAAACAGGTGCTTCTAGCTAGGGAGATTGTAAGAGATGAGACTAAAAAAGCAAGTCAGGAGCAGCTGAGGAGGTGGCTCAGTGGGTAAAGTTGCTTGCTGTGCAAGCTTGAGGACTTGAGTTCAGATCCCCAGCACCCATGGAGAAAGCTGGGCGAGGTGGAATGCACGTGCCACTGGGAAGGTGCAGAGGGGGGGTTTCTGGGGCAAGTCTCGCTGTGCTAATGATTTCTGGGTTCAGTGGCAGACTCTACCTCAAGAAATAAGGGGCAGAGAAACCAAGAAAGAAACTCAACAATGACCTTTGGCCCCCACACGTGTGTGCAAACACTTGCATGTATCACACACACACACACACACACACACACACACACACACACACACAAGTAACTGAGTGGTTCAGAGGTCCTCACCAAAGAGCTATGAGGCAGAGAATCTGAAAGGGAGAAACTGTGTCACGGTGTAGTGAAAAGGCAATGCATGTACCCAGGACTGTCCAGAAATAGGGACAGAAATGTAACCCGGAGTCAGAGAAAAATAAAATAAAGGCTTCTTTGTGTTATAGATAGGAATTAGAGGGGAACGGACATACTGCTATGCTTTTTTCATGGCTCACATTTGCAAGGCCCTGGGCATATGTCACTGTGTCCTCAGAATATCATTGCACACATCTATGATTACCCAACCCATTCTGAAACAAGGAAGCAAGGATTCTGAGAAATAGTTTCCAATGTCAACAGCTTGTAAAAGATGGGGTTGAATCTCCAACCTGTGTCTGTGCCTCTTCACCTGTCCTCTCCCAAAGACAGAGCAGTACAATAGGCTATTGTATTTTCAGATTTTCCTTTAGTGTCCACTTTTTGGACAATAAATCTTTCCGTGTTAAGTCTGCCTGGCTCATTCAAGGCTTTACCCACACTAGATAGCCGAGTGAGAAGCTAGAGTGCCGAGAGAGAAGATTCATGTTTCATGTTGATGCCCTTCTTTTCGTGGGTTTGTGTCTCAGCTGCTCCAGATGTGTTTTCATCAGAGCAGGTGGTAAGTGTGAAATCATTGAAGGTGACTTTCGGCAGATACCCAGATTAATCATGTTGTGTCACCCAAAGCAGACATTTCCCTTGTTGTCTCAGTAAAAGAAAAAACGTTTTTAAATGATTAAACGTATTTTAAATGATTAAAAAGTAGGACATAAAATTAACCAGACTTTAAATGCAGTTAACACAAGGCACTTCTAGATATCTGAGCATGCATCCATGTTATATCACCCCCTCGCAGGTTGTCAGAGTTTAGAGAGACAGCCTGAGTGCTTTTTCACTCCCAAAAGACTTCTCTACACATACACTCAGTTAATAAAGTCAGGGGTCAACTGCTAACCTGAGTTTACATTCTTACCCTGCCATTCTGGAGAAGCCTGTGAAGTTAGCTTCTCTTGACTTGACTTAATCCAACTCTAGCTGGGAGGAGGAATTGGTGACACTTGCTGGGTGAGGCCTACAGGCATGCACCAAAGGATGTTGTCTCTAACAAGGGACAAGGATCTCCAGCTGGATGCTAAGAGTCTGAATATCACATTTGCAAAGTGCTTTTTTTCTTCCTAATCTCATCTGACCCTTCAAATAATCCCTAGGTGGGCAGGACAGGAGACATTTTCTTTCCTAACCAGGGGAGCCCAACACCTTGCTCCAGGTCCTAGGGTCACTGGTTTGGCTTAGCCTGGCTGTGGCCCATGTGTCTGTGAAGCTATGCTCTTCCCGCCAAGTGATCTCAGAAGTCCGTTAAAACTATGTTGTTTCCCTTGAACTTGTCTCTGTTTCCAACCAATAGGACTTTGTAGGAACAGTACACCATGGCCTTGGTCCAGCCCTGGTGTGGTCACTTCCTAGAAGTGCAGTCTGGGCCAACCAGTCAGCTTGAATCCTATCAACAGTGATCCTTCAGAGGTAAGCCTGTTCAGCTGAGAGGTCACAGGCTGGCACAAGCTGGCTTGGGGGGATCTCTGAAGCACGGGTAGAGTATGGGCTGTTTCACTGTCGGTTTTAACTCTGGCAAAGTGTTCTTCCTATAATGTCTTTTCTCAGCGCTTTTCAGTTCTAAGATCCTTCCATCTCGCTCTACCCAAGAGGGGTTGTGATACTTACAGTAGTTTCTGATACAGTCCCCTCGTCATGGAGATGTCAAATGGGAGAGGCACTGCACAGGGCACCCAGCTGAATCCCAGAATCCTTCCTTCACATCATCAAGAGTCCATTGGTCTCAAGCTGTGGAGAAAGCTAGGAGCAGTCACTAGTTGGTTGTACTCAAGTCATACATCCTAACTCTAACAACCCTCTCTTGGGTCAAAAAAAGGGACTGGGAGCTATGACCCATCGGCGGAGATTGGGTTGTGTTATTGAGATAGGCCTTCTTCTATTAAAATTTTATTACATTTATTTCTTTATTGGAAGTACGGAGTGTGCCACAGCATGTATGTGGGGGTCAGAGGACAACTTGTAGGAGTTGGTCTTCTTTGTCCATCATGTGTGGGTTTCAGGGATCGAACTCAGGTCGTCAGGTTTGGAGGCAGGCACCTTGACCTCAAAGAGCTCATTGGTACCCTTTAGTTTTCTAATAGCAAACCAGAGAACTCTTACTCAGTCCCTGAATCTCACTTGTTTTTATACATTAGACAACAGCTGTTGGCTGTGTTCCTTCCTGTTTCAGAACTTGCTGGCACACTCTAACAAGTCAGGGGCAGCCTTCTCTGCCTGTCTCATGGACTTCCGTGTGAGTGAGAAGACTCACTTTTCTCCTTGCCCTTATCATTGTGGGACTTTGCTACCAAAATTCAATAGCTAATACTATTGACCCCACTTTTTTTTTTTTTTTTAAGACAGGGTTTTTCAGTGTAGCCTTGGCTGTCCTGGAACTCACTCTGTACACCAAGCTGACTTCGATCTCAGAGATGCTCTCTGCCTACCAAATACTGGGATCAAAGGCTTATGCCACCACCACCCAACTCTTAACTACAAACGGATGCTATATTTGTACCCATTTTACAGGTGAAGAAGCAGCTGTGGTACAAAAAGAGTAAGGTCAGTCGCCTAAGACTGTATAGTTGGTAGATACTAGAAAAAGAATTTAAATAAAGCCTGTTTAACAAACACAGCTGCTGGTCTTCATGAACTAGGTTCTTGCTAAGCATCTCAGCTTGTCCTTGAACCCAAGCTAGTCTTAGAATCTCAAGTGTGCACCACTCTGCCCAGCTGCTTGGATTTCTGAAACTATTGATGCCTCTTTGTGTCTCTTTATATACATCAGCTTCAAACATGGAAGTTACTGGTCATCCTTTTCCCAGAGTTCAGGAAGTTTTTGGATATCCCTACCCTGACAAATTAAAGAAAAAGCAACAACCAACCCAAACCAAAAAAACTCCTGAATACCTTATGTTAGAAATCAATTCCATTATTTACAAAATTACTATGTAAATCTCAGGCTCTCTTCTTTGTTCTCTCCTTCCCTCCCTCCCCTCCTTCCCTCCTTCCTTTCTCCCATCCCCCTCTCTCACTCTTCCCCTCTCTCTTTTCCTCTTTCCTTTCTTTCTATCTTGCTATATGAAACATATAAGCTCTCACTAAGTAGCCCAGGCAGGGCTTGAACTCATGATCTCCCTGCCTCAGCCTTCCCTCTGCTGAGATAATCAGCACATCATCATGCTTGGCCTTAGATCTTCTTGCTTAGAATTTTTCCTCAATAGTTTTGGATGCAAGCTGTTCTCCACATATTGAGATAATCTAAACAGATGCTGTACAGTGCTATCAAGCTGGATTCATAAATATATTTCATTCCATTCAGAATATACTAGCTTATATGAATTTATTTAACATTTAAAAATGCAATTAATCATCTAAGGAAGCCTGGCTTTCCTATCAACCATGCAATGCACTTAATTAATATCCGATGATTAACCGATAGCAATTCTTTTACTTCCCCTTACAACGTCTAGCAAAAATTTAAGCAACCAGTTAGTCAATCAACAAGTCTTTATTGAATCTCTACTATGCACCAAACAGCAGTTGCTTCACATCTAAATTGCTCCCAGCAGGCTCCCATCACAAAGAAAAATTGCTGGGTCCTCCCACAAAATAGCATCAGCAGATGAGTCATGGCTCTACCTTCTTCAGAAGGTTCATGCATCACTTGGACATTCCCTAAGCCAGCCAGAGCTTGGCTCTTTAGGATCATAAAACCATGGAGTAGGCAGTGGTTGCCTGAGACTCTGATGTCTGAATCAGGCAGACCAGGATTTGAATACAGGCTCTACTGCATGGAAGGTAGGGCAAATAATTGATTGACCAAATCACAGGTCTTGGCACAGAGTTCAAAACCCCCAGGCTAACATAAGCTTAAACTAACGAGGTGTTCCCAGCCCTGCCTAGGACTACCTGTTCCTACAAGCTGCAGGCTCTAGTTTGGGGGTAGGGACCAAAGAGGAGCAGAGAACCCTCCTGTTTGCCAATCCTCCATGCCCCTAGCCCTCAGGGCTGTGTGCCCTGGCTCTCCACTCTCCCCAGGGCCTGGACGAGCCAGTTCTCCCAGACTGCTCTAAGGCTGGTGTGATGTCATGTGGCCAGAGTCATCAACCCCGAGTTCTGTTTAATTACCCTAGTGCAGATGACACACACACACACACACACACACAGAGGGGCTAGTGGTGTAATTATGAGGGGTGGGGTGAGTCCAGCTGACAGGTGAATGCTTCACTGTGGTGGAGTGTGTGTGGAGGGGCAGGTTGCCAGGGGCTGTCCTGTGTGTGTGACCCTCCATGAGTCCCATGAGAACTCTGGTTGAATTCACAAGCCACATGTGGGAGAGGGAAGGTTGTGTGCGTGCAGACTGCAAGAGCTGTGTGTTATCAGCTATACATTTCCAGGCCTAGCGGCCAGGACCTGAACCTCAACCTCCCTGACTTGTCAACCTAAGATAGAGCCAGGAGGCTATCAAAAGGAACAGTTAACCAGTGTAACCCATGCACGGTAACTCCAACCAATAATCCCAGCAGTAAGGAGACAGAAGCAGGAAGAATTGTCACACAGAACTTGTCTACTTCGGTTGTGTCTGTATGACAGGCCTAAAACCTGATAATGGACCTGAGGTATACACTTCAAAAGAAGTCAGTCTCTTGAGGTAGCCCAGTCGCTGACATCTCCTAGCTCAGATGTGTTCCAGATTGGTCTCTGCTAAAGTCTGTGGAGAGATCTACGTGCTTTCTTTATTCAGGCATAAAGATGCCCTAAGAAATATTTTGTATTAGCTAAAACTGAGATTAAACATTATTTCCTGGCCTCTACAGTGTTTCAATAATCGTAATAGATTTCCTAGATGTAATTAGTTTGGAATTTTTACTAAGAAGCTGTCTTACCAGACAGGGTGTCTCAAGAGTTAGAGATACCAGTTAGGCACTTATTATCAGAGCAGTCTCACACAAGGCAGAATTGTTTTACATGCCAGAGAGAAGTTAGAAGTTGTAGGGCTTCTGTCACTAATTATCTATGTTACAGCCAAGGAAGGCTAGCATACGACCTTCAGCTACTTGCCTCAGACAGACCCAGAGAATTTATCTTGGGGCTACCAAAATAGCCCAAGAAGAAGGACACCACTGCTCCTCCGCCTTGCACCTGGCTGCTTGTTCTCACTGACCTTGATGTAGCCATCTCCTGCCTATGTGACTTCTGTCATTTGCCCTGTTCTCTGTATACTGTATAAGCCTGATTTTTACTTTGTTCAAATTGCATTCAGATACCACACTCCCTGTGTCATTTTCTGTTTGTCACTCTCTTAATTCCTTGCCCACCAGGCCAGAACTTTTATCACCCTGTGGAACAAGGGGTCCCCGAAGCAACCCAGTCCGTGGCAAAGAATCATCAGGAGTTTGAGAGCAACCTGGGTTACGGTGTGAAAATTTGTCACAAACAAATACAAACTACCCAGGAAACGGGGAGCAGGGGAAGAGGTTAATTTATTCATTCCATAAAATGGTTTTAACTACTAACCTTGTTGAGACAGAACTCCTATATGGTGAGTCAGTTGTAGGGTATACAATCAACTGGTTTTTATATCCATAAGGTTGTACACAATTAAACTGTTATCATAACTACTTTCATTTTCACCCCCTGCCCCAGGAGCTTCTCATTAGTGGTCAGTCCCTATTTTACTCCAATGTTCCTCTCATGACCATAAGTAACATCTAATCTACTTTCTGTATATATAGATATGTCTAGCCTACATATTTCTTATAAACAAAACTATAGAATATGTGGTCTATTTGTGTGTTGCCACTTTATTCTGTGTGTATGTGTGTGTGTGTGTACATATACATGTGAGTATGTGTGCATATTTGTGAATGTGGGGGCCCAAGATCAGTATTAGGGAACTTTACTCAATTGCTTTTCACTTAACTTTTTATTTTTACTTTTATTTTGGGGGGCAGGGACTCTCACTGAACCTGAAACCCATTGATTCCGCTGAGACTGCCCACTGAGTTTCAGAGATCTGCCTGTCTCCTCCCCTGACAAAACTGGGTTTACAGTCATGAACTACTTTGCCTAGCTTTTGATGTGGGTTCTGGGAATCCTAACCCAGGTTCTCGGATCTGGGCCCCAGGCGTCATGACCACTGAGTCATCTCCGCATTGTTACTGTGGAATAAGATCCACTTGGAGGTCATGCTTCGCTTAATTTGTCCATTTATCATACACTGGTCATTTGGATTGCTTTCACTTTGGGGCAGTTGCTAATAAGGGTGCCATAACCGCTGTGTGCGAGTGCTTGTGGGTATTCTGAGCTGTATGGTAAGTCTGTATTCATGTTTGACCATTTTTTAAAAGAGGGCACAGCCTTTATTTAATGCAACAGTAAATAAAAGAGGAAATACATCATCATTGGCTCTAGGAGCAGCTTCCATAGGTTCTTTGAAAGCCAGTGATGTTTTTAAATATCTCTTTACCCTATTCTTAAATATTCAGAACCACACTTCCCAGAGTGGCAGCAGGCACCTCTCTTCTGCCCCTGGGGGATTCTAGCTCTCAGGCTGAGGGAAGGTGGAGCCACTGTTTTGTTTATTTCTTTGTTTCTTCTTGGGCTGTCTCACATGTGTGTGATAAACTTTAACCCTTTCATTTCCATCACCTTGCCCCACCCAGTTTTCTCCCATCAAAACCTTTTCGATAAATCCCCTCCTAGTTCCCCCCTCCCGCCGCGAATAATTTTTAAGTCCTATGTGCCAGACCTGATCTAGGTTCTTCCCCCTCACAGATAAGGACACTGAGGACTCCAATAAGGGATCCATATTCTTAGAAGGAACTTGAATCTTCACAAGGAAACAAGGCAAGAGGAAGAGTTAAGAAGGAAACACCTCCATGTCACATAGGGATAAGTAAAAACACATACATACAAACACGCACACATGCATAGAGTACGGAAAGTACATACATGCACACAGTACATTAAGTACATACAGTGCATTAAGTACATATATACCGTACATTAATTACATACAGTATGCACATGCAGTACATTAGTGACATACAGTACATGTAGTATATACAGCACATACATACATACATACATACACACATACTACATACATACAATGATAAACCAGAATGAGTAGGGGATCAGTTTTGTACGAGGCTGTCTAGAAAGGTCTGCGGAAGAGGGAAAGAGCCAGACTGCAAACAATTGGAGGGACTGGATTTTTAGCAAAAGGTCTCTCATTCTAAGCTCAAGGAAAAGCTCTTTTGTCATTTTAGGTGTGTGTGGGGGAGGACTTTGCCGTGACTCGATTCTTCTCAGAAACAAACAAACAAACAAACAAAAAAACTACTCAGATTTATTGTGTATAATTTGCATGAAAAATTTACTTTTAAAAAGTATCCACTCTGATGACCTTCAACAAATGCTTACAATTGTATCCCATTACTGCCTTCAAAGCACACAGTATCTTCATAACTCCAAACCTCCTCTGTCCGTCTTGGGCCACCCTCCAGCCCTCAACACACATTTGTTTCTAAGTCTCCTTTATGAAATGTCATGGAAGACACTTACTGCCGTGTGCCTGCACTTCCTCATGTGTGGCTTCTTTTATTCATGGAGCTTCAGTCCTTCACTTCCTTTTTAACACTGATTGCCTGCTACTATGTGTAAGTGTTACAATTTGTTTGCTCTTTATGTGGTGATTGACAATCAGGTTTTTTTTTCTACTTGGGGGCTATCAGGAATAAGGCTCCTGGAAACAGATACATTGTTGTATAGACAGATGGCTTTCATTTCTCTTACACAAATACCTAGAAGTAGAATTACTCAGTTATGGTGTTTTGTTTGACTTTATAAGACATAATAAGCCATTACTTTTATTTTTATTACCGTTAGTTAGTGTGTATGCGTGTGGACACAGGCAGGCTGAGGCATGTGTGCAGAAGTCAGATGACGGCTTGGGGGAGTTGGTTCTCTTCTTCCACCCATGAGGGTTCTGGGGACCCAACTCCAGCTGTCTGTTTTGGCAGCTAGCGTCTTTACCCACTGACTCATCTCACTAAGCCAGTCAACTGTTTTTGTAAAGTGGTTATGCTATTTCCTTACCCACCAGCAAGGAAGGAGAGCCCTAGTGGCTCTCATCCTCACAAAAGCCTGCAGTTCTCGATAAAGCCTGCAATGGTCAGTGCATTGTAGTGTGGCCTCCATTTGAACCTTTCTGATCCCTATAAACACTGAACACATCTCTTTGGTAAGGTGGTAGTAAGAATTTTTCCTTTCATTCATTTTTATCTCTTTATTTTTGAGTGATGAATTCTTTATATATACTGACACCTCTAGCACACTCTCAATATCTGAAGATGAATTTTTTTTCAAATGTTTTCTTTCAACCTGTGACTTTTCCAGTTCCATAAAAGTGCCATTTAAAGGGCGATTTTTCTTTCCATGAAAAGCAATGTATCATTTTTTTAAAAAAGATTTATTTATTTTATGTATATGAGTACACTGTGGCTGTCTTCAGACACACCAGAACAGGGCATCAAATCCCATTACAGATGGTTGTGAACCACCCTGTGGTGGCTGGGACTTGAACTCAGGACCTCTGGAAGAGTAGTCAGTGCTCTTAACCCCTGAGCTACCTCTCTAACCGTGTATTACTTCTTATTGTAAGTTGTATTTCTCATGATTTATCTAGAGATCGTTGCTTAATTGAAGATATTTTCCTGCTGCTTTCACTTGAATTCATCTTTGGAATTTAAAACTATGATTATGTAATTGCTTTTCCTGTTCTTACAAAAACAAGTCAAGAAAGGAGAGTCAAGGTTCAAGGTTAAAGTCCATCCAGGCTGGGAAATCCTTGTTTAGGGTACTCCAGGCTGGGAAATCCTTGTGTTGGTTGCTCCAGTCAGCGAGTCCATCATAGCACCCGTCAGGAGAGAATGGGGGTGCCCTGGTCACTTTCCTCCTTTCCCCCAGCTGATGACCCCCAACCCGTGCTACCCACATGGAGGAGTCTCCCACCTCAATTAGCCTTCTTTGGATAGTCCCTAAACTGGGAGCTGACCTAACGTAGGCAACGTTTCACCAGAGTACCCAAGAGCTTGTCTCCCAGGTGGCTCTAGGTCCAGTCAAGGTGACTGTCAACATCAATCACACAACAATCTAGTTTAAGTTACCTCTGCTTATGTATGGGGTAAGGTAAAGGTCATTTTTTTTTCATTCTCAGTATTTAATTATTGAGGCATTATTTGTTGGAAAGATGTTATTTGTTCCATTAAAGTACTTTACTGTTTTTGTCAAGCAGGGGCTGACTGAACCAGGACTGGAGCTCTTGGTTGGGGAGCCCTAGAACAATCTGGGACATTCTTCCATGTTCTGAGTTTAGCCCTCATAAGCACTGAGATGGTTTAGAAATCGGATGGTATCCTATAGTGTGGGTGGAGTAGAGGCCCAGTATGGAACAAGCCAAACCTCCAACCTCTAACTCCAAGACTGGAGTGAAAGGAGGGTTTTCAAGCAGCCGCAGGTTTTACAGCAGGACCTAAAGACACCCAGGTCAACTGAAAAATGTCTCACTGAAGAAAGTGAGGAGGAATGCCTGATCATGGCACTGGGGTGTCTTCAAAGACCTTTTCTAATATGTATTGTAAAAATTGAACAAATAGGGACACCTCGTAAAAATACCAAGGAGCAAGGAATATCCATTAAGCCAAAAGATAGAGCTTCAGAAGAGTTTACCGAGCAAACATCAGTTCCCAGAAGATGCCCTAATTGTGGGGAGTAATGTCCGGTCCCTGAGAGGGTGGATCCCCCTCACCCCTCCTACGTGCAATCGGTATCTCCCCCTCACCTGGAGTATAAAGGTCAATGAGAACAAAAGGCAATGGGCTCCACCAATGAGAGATAACCAACTCATGCTGTAAGCCTATGTGCTGAAAGATATAAAAAGTGTGTGTGTTTTTGTTCCTGATTGTCACCTTTGCTCTGAATGCAGGATGACCCCAGTATACTGGCAATAATAAACCTCATGTAATTTGCAGTGATCTCCCTCCTGTTTCTTCGAGAGTGGGGGACCTATGCCAGAATCTAACAGTATATGTATATGCATGTGTATGTGTATATGTATAATTTGTGGGTGTGCAAACATGTCGTATGTGTTCTGGTGCTCACAAAAGCCAGAAAACAGTGTGTGATCCACTAAAGCTGGAGATGAGGAAGGCTCATCAACCCACAGAACTGTTTTCTAAATCTGTTGTGCTACCTACATATCCACTAAACCCTTGGTATGGGGTTGGGAATCAGACCCTCTGGATGAGCAGCAGTGCTCTCAACTGCTGAGCCATCTCTCTAGGCTATGCCCTGTCACAGACATCATCCCAAATGTTTCTCTTGTCAGGTGTCAGAGAGGCTGTCAGGGGATGCCCTGGTCAGAGGTGGGACAGAAGGAGAGACATTTCTGACTGAACTGGGTCTCGGGAGCAGTGACGGAAAGAGTCAAAGCTAGGCATATCAGCAACCTGAGGTAGAAAAATCAAATGAGAAGCAAAGAAGAGAAAGAGAAAAAGGACAGAGAAGCCTCTGCATGTCACTCGTAGGAACAACAACCCAGCCTGGGCCTGGAACCAGGCAGTAAATGAACTAGGATTCTGTCCATGAAGGTCCTACAAAACACTTAGATTCCTTAGGACAATGGATCCTAGTCTCAGCCTCACAGAATATCACCTGGCAACATTCAATAACTTGATGATGGCCAGGCATGGTGGTACATGCCCACTATTCTAGTACTTAGGAGGCTGAGGCAGGAGGATCTCAAGTTTGGGGGCTAACCTGGGCTACATAGTGAGTTTCAGACCAGCTTCAATTATAGAGACCAGTCTCAAAAAAAAAAAAAAAAATCAAAAGAACTCACCAGAAGATGGAGCTTTTAATGCTAACACTGGGGAAGTCCCAGGAACTGGGACAAGTTGCTCATCTCATATAAAATGCCTGGTGTCTTTTCCCACTTAGGATGACAGAATGGGTGAGCAGTGAGCTGTGGACTGCCAGCTAAGTGTCTGGCTATTGAATCCTTAGTGGGTAGACCTTTTCTGTCTAGCTGCCCTCTGGACAGGACATCTTCAAAGATCATCTATAAGGTGGTTGGTCAATTTGCTCCTCCAAGGACATATATCAGTGTGGTGACAGGTGGGCTCTATTGAGGCCATATATGGCTTGGCCCAGGTATCTGTTTCTATACAGTTTCCACGTTCTTTGGGGTGAAAGGGGTCCCTGTTCTGGCTAAATCTTCCTACAACATGCCTTCATGTGGCCAGGCTCTACTTCCTGTGGAGCACTTCCCATGGAGCACTTCCTGTGGAGCACTTCCCATGGAGTACCTGCCATAGCCATAACTTCTTACTTCACGGTATGTGATTACTTCGAGACAGAGTCATATAGGTCAGACTGTCTCTAACTACATAGCTAAGGATGACCATCAACTTGTGATCTTCCTGCCTCCACCTCCTGAGCACTGGGAGTACAGTTATACACCACCATGTCCACTGGGTGTGATAATCTGATTGCTGATGGGAAGATTTTAAGCTCAGTGAGGACAGAGGCCAGGTCCACTTTAACTTTCTTTATTGCATCTCATAACCAGTTTTAATAGTAAAGTAAAGTAGATGCCTGACGAATGAATGAATGAATGAACGATGTGTCCTTGCATGGAAGATTAAGTGATTATCATTACCGATTTCTTTTTGTGTCTTATAAACTTTATTAGTCCTAGGAAAAGGAAGACAAGCAGCTCCTGTCTCTTCTGTCCACTGTGGTTTGCCATTGCCTTTGATGGGAAGGGTCACATGGTCCGGGGAGGACAAAAAGGCCTTGATCTTGGGCCAGGCACTGAGATGGGCCTCATAGGCAGAGAGCAGGAGGAAGTTGTCCAGACAAACAGGGGCATGGACTCTGTGGATCTGCAACAGGTCTAACAAGTTGTAATCAGCAAAGGAGATCTGTGCACCCACAATAAAAGCTTTGCTTTCCTGGTTCTGGGACAGCAGGGTCTCAAAAGGCTTCAGATGCCCAGGCAGGGCCTTCATGTCATCACCCTTGGTAGAGATGAGGTGACATCCACACCCCATCACTCACCATATCCACCAGGGCAGCCTCCCTCTAGTCTTTCTCATAAAGCCCTAAAGATGGCATCAGATTGGTAAAGAATGAGGCCTCCATCCTCAGACTTGGGAAGCTGCCCATGAAGACAACTGGGCTTGAGCAAGCCTTGCATCCAGGTTTCTTTGGTAACCGCCTCGTCCTTCCAGCTTTGGCCCTGGTCAGCCAGCAGCATGTGCATGGCTTCACCCGGCCCTCACTTTGAACTGGACATCCCAGCAGTGGCATGACTGCTGTTAGCATTCCTTCTAGGCTCCTCCCAACAGTTATTTAGCAACAGCCAGGTAGGTCTGGCTTGTTATTAAAGACACTGTTTGGCCCTTCCTTGCTTTCTCTGCCCCCCCC
>NW_022196906.1:39245336-39259517 GCF_008632895.1 Mastomys coucha | reverse complement strand
CCTTCTCTCCCAACCCCATCTTTCTATGTCTCTACTCCCTTCCCAATCCCCCTTCCTATGCCATAAATAAACTCTATTCTACACTATGTCTGTCATCGTATGGCAGGAATCTCAGGGGGAAGGGATGTCTCGGCACAGGCCTCAGGGAGAAGGGATGTCTTGGCACAGGCCTGCCAAGACCCCTTTCTACCGTTATCATACCTGGCTCTGTCAAACATATCCTGGCTCCCTTTTATAAAGCACAACAGCTGCTGTGTAAACAGAAGTGCAGACTTAGTGCTGCATAGACAGCAGGTATCTTGGACTTCTCATTAATGATTTTTCGGCCTTGCGTTCCTCTATTACCAGACTGCAGCCCAGTAGGATGTGATGATGGAGTCATTGTCCAGTAGGGCCCAAACTGCTCTGTTAGCAATGGGCGGTGGTAAAGGCCTTGTTATGGGGCGTCTCTGTACCACTTCCTGCCTAAGATATGCTGCTTCTGGAAGTAGAACTGCAGAGTACCCTCACATCCAGCCCAGGCACCTCCCCTCCCTGCTTCAATGACCTTTGTCATCATTAATATCTGTGATATGTAGGACTTGCTGGGCAGATAACAACCTCATTGGAGATGTTCTATGGGTTCTTCTTCCTCTTCCTCTCCCTCCTCTACTTCCTCCTCCTCCCCCTTCATCACCACCAGCACCATCATCAGATCTTTACCAAACATGCCAGTGGTCCAGATATTATGCTGAATGTTGGGGAGGGACGTTTGTGAGATAAAAGTGACTAATGAGATATGACCAGCACGTGCTACATTCCACAGTTGGGGAGATAAGATATGGACTTTTAAACAGGCTACTCAGACTGTAGGGCAGTGTGTCATAAATGCCAGGCATAGGGTGAAGTTGATTAGTGATGCCTGGTTTCAAAGGAGAGAGAGAATGCGTTAGAACTGTGAGCTGGGCTGGGCTGGATCAGAGTGTTTTCCACCGTGTCATCCATTTACTTCACGTTGTTCCGTGCAGGGATCAGTCAGGCGCTCCCACTACACTGCCCAGACACCGAAGAACCCGGACTGGACTGGTGTTGAGTGAGAAGCAGGTACTACATGAACGAAACAAGAAGACCACCTCCTCTGCACCCAGCTCCCGCAGTAATGAGGCAATGAGGTGATGACGTGCTGCCTGGGTCGCGAGCGGAAGAACCCCACCTGCTGAAGTCATCCCTGCTGAGTCATTTCCGGGGAAGTGACTTAGAGAATCTGCTCGCCTGAGTGTCTGGCCTTCCAGTTTCTGTCTTCGGGCGCCACCTAGTGACATCATTCGGAAAAACTCTCTGCTCCTCCCACCTCTTGGCTTTCCTCATTTGCCTCATACCCGGTAGCTCCCAGTATGAGACGCCCCTCTTTCCAGTCCACTTCCTCTATGATTTTCTCACTGTGACCTTTTCCCTGAGTATCCTCTTGAAGAAACATCATCTTGTCATCTTGATGAGTTGACTTTTCGGAGTTCTCTAAGGGATCCGAACTTATTCGTGCTTTGTCAGTGAGGTGTTGGGGAAGCCTGGGTCACTCTTCAGGTCCGTGAGACTTCCCAATGTTACCTCTAGATCTGCATTCTCTCTATGTGTCCCCCTTTTCTGTACTACTTGGTATACCACGCTATACCATATTCTTGAGTCCTCACTCCCCAAAGTACCACCAGCCCAAGGCTGCACATATAGCTCCCATTACTGTATGAAGGGAAAGGTCAAGGTGGGGGCTGACATTGTCAAATAACCTAAAACAAAAGATTAGACATCCTGTCGAACTGCCCAGAGGTTTAGCTTAGGGGAACATAACATGCTCTTCATGCACAGCCCTGGCCTTGTGACAGGGTGATTAGTGTCCTGGTGGCACATGTCTGTTTGGGTATCCTGGGGTGTGCAGACTGGCAAGAGCCATACTCTCAGGAAATGTGACAGAGGGGGGCAGGTGACAACTGACAAATAAAGTAATGGATGATTTCTGTAACAATGAACGCTCCAGGGGGTGGCGGGGAAGGAAACAAAGTGGTTGAAAGCAGAAGAATCTACATGGTGATCTGATCCAGATCCTGATGGTAAGTAAGAAGGTTTCAGAGGGAGAGAGCAAAGAGGGGTCTGGAGAGATGACTTAGTGGTCAAGAGCACTTGTTCTTACAGAAGACCCAGGTTCAATTCACAGCAGCCATATGATGATCCACAATTACACATAACTCCAATTCCAGGAGCTCTGGCACCCTCTTGTGGCCTCCATGGGCACTTCGCACACTAGGTGTACATGCAGACCAGACATGCATACACATAAACAAACGGATGAGAACAGTGAGGATGGAGGGGAAGAGGTGAACAGTGGGTTCCTTCGAGGTTGAAGCGCTAACATGAGACCCTTGGGGCAAGGTGGTCAACATGACTTTAAAGCTAACAATGTCCTTGGGTATGCTGGAGTGTAGGTCCCCGAGACAGGCAGCTAGCTTCTCCTTGGCCCTTCGTTTTCAGTGGATTGATTACACACATAAGGGAGTTTTTACTCTTTCACTTGGCTTCTCTGTTGGTTTGGGTGGGAATCAAAGAGAGAACTGAGATTGCCACCCAGGGACCAGAGCAGAGAGCAGCTGTTTGAAAACAGAAGTGCAGCGTGAACTCACACAAGCATCCCCTGGAAGTCCCTCCGGAGAAGACTCAGATGACGTTAGAGCTGGGGCCGGGCTGGGTTCATCTCGTGGGACTCTCAAGGAGCAGGGAGTGCTACCAAAAATGGGGGTGAGGGGGTCACAGTCTCTACCCCAATTTAAACAGCCAGATCAATAGAGAAAACCAGAAAGGAGATTTATTTGCTGTGGTCACACTGGGAAGAGGAAGAAAGAGATCCAGTGACCACTTCAAATCCATCTCAGAACCCTAAAGTGAAGTTGAATTTTAAACAGAGGGCTAGGAACATGCACATCTAAGCAGTCCTGGTCAGAACGTGGTAACACTGACTACTGATCGATTATTGTCTGGGCTTCATTCAGTTTCATGAGGTGATCTGACAAGCTGTGGGTGTCTTTCTGGGAAACAGGTACTCTCTCACTCCCAGGCAGTTTGATGGTCAGGTCAGGGGATACCCAGTTCTTCCAGGCCTGTTACTAGAGAATGGCTGATTTCATAGATTAGTCCTCAGTGCATTCACAGTGCCCTACAGGATTGGCCTTTGGGTATCTCAGTGCCTTGGACCCCAGGTACCACTGCCATGCCCACTTGACAGTTTAGAGAGGCTAGAAGACATCCAGTAACTTGCTGAAGATGAGAGAGTTCTGAAAAGGGAGAGGCAGGTTTGACTCTGCGCTGGTACCTTGAACCACATGTGAAATGCTTGGATGAATTTTAAGGTGGATGCTTGTCCAACCCCTGATGCCAGCATCCAGGTGTGCATGGAAAATACTTCCTTGTTTGTTTCAATTCCCATCATAGTTATTCTGTGTTTGAAAGCTGAAAGAAACCTGACAGTATAAACCAATGGTTCTCTATCAAAGGTGCTTTGTTCAGTTTCTGGAGACGGTTTTGATTGACATGAATATGAGACCCAAGGGGATACTGGCACTGAGCATTGGAGGTAAAAAGTTTATTAGAAGAATTATTTACTCCTTGGAGAAACAAACAGACAACAGCATTATGAGAACTTTGAGGAGAGTTCAGGCCCCCAGGATCAGGGACGGACAACATGGCAGGGGATCTGAAAAGAGGAATCAGGGTTCACATGGCAGAAGTAGGATCTCTTCTGAGGATGTGGTGGTTTCTGAGCAGGGCACTTTGATTCCCAGGCAGGGGGCTGGGGAGAGAGTGGGGAGCAGGGTGGGGCCACCAGTACCCACTGTGATGTACACTCACATCCATAGGAGAGAAACCTGGCACCTGAAAATATGTTAACCCTAGACCCCCAGTCCCCTCAGTATGGCGCCTGTCAGTGTCTGGGAGAAGAAAGGTGCTGCAGTGGGTACTGTAGTCTGAACTGCAGTCTTGCCCTGGGTTCTCACAGTCATAACTGCTGGTGGGAGTGATGGCAGCAACAGAGATGTCAGGCTAGGATGCAGCAGATCATCCCACTGTGCCTCCTGAGACAGCCACTCACAGCAGAGTCAGCCAGACCAAAATGTCACAAGTACGGGGGTTGCAAATCCATGACAGGGTAAAAGGGGATGGGAGGGGGCACCAGGAAAGCAGCAGCCCACCATTGTGACATTATCTTGATTATTTAACCTCACTCTGGGGCCTGGTTTTCAGCTTGTCAAACTTGAACCTTGGTTTTTGTAGACTTTTCAAAGATAAAGGTTCTGCAGAAATGATTCACAGCCAGCAAAAAGCTTGAGCCATGGACTTGTGATGGTTTTCAAGCTGTCACTCCCTGAAACAAGGCAAAGAACTCTCCCCCGATACAACCAATGCCTTAGAGGTACCAAAAGGAGAAAATAAATAAATAAATAGGAAAAAAGCAACAGAAATTTCTCTCAACACCTCTCCCGACTCCCAACCCTTAAGCAAAGAACCTGGAAGCTGGTTCCAGTCACCCACAACTTGAGTCACTTCCTGTCCAGGAGCTCTTCAGTGACACCTGAGGAAAGAGTAGCAGAGGCAGCTCTTCTAGAGGGAGTCAGACCTAATGAGAATCCAAGACACAGAGCACTGTGTCCAGGGCACTCTCCGATGGCACATTCATTCATTTTTTTCTTTTAAAATGTTGTATTTGTTTTCTGTGTCTGGATGTTCTGCTTGCATGTACATCTGTGCACCAATTATATGCCCCATGCCAATGGGTGTTGGACAGTGTTCCCAGTTCCTCTGGAAGAGCAGCCAGTGCTCTTAGCCACAAGACCATCTCTCCAGTCCCCCATCTAGATTCCTCTTGTCAGTAGAACTGTGCACTATTGCTGAGCAAATCAATGCTTCAGGAAGCCCATGGCTTACCCCCCAAGGGGGTGAGTTTGCATGGTGGAGGGAGTGGTGTTTAGCAGCCCTCAATCTTCCATAGTATCCCCCTCACTCCATGACTGATAAAGCCAGAGCCTGCTATACAAACACTAGTGTTGGGTACCCATGTCCCTCAAGCTCCTTCCGTTGCTCCTTACCAGTCCTCCACCCTCATGGACACACCTGCCATCCTGTCAGCTCGTCATCCAGGCTGTGTTTGAGTCTGCAGCCTGAAGTCCACTAGGCTCTTGACAAGGTCTTGAATGTTGCTAGTTGACCATGTGTTTTCATGAAGATTCAAGGCACCTCACTCTGGCCCTGTGGTAGGTCACATGTCACTTTTCACGTTGTGTCACAGTGACCTGAGCATATTGTCCTCCCTACTCCATTTAAGGTTGGCCAGGCAGGTTTAATGACACAAACTTCTGGCTCTATCAGAATCAGGATTAAATCCCAGCTACAACACACACCAATACCCCGTCAGTCTCTCTAAGTCTCACTTCCCTGACTATGGTCTCCTGGAGTTAGGATAAAGACTAAGGACAGTGGATAGTCAGACTTCTTGCCTCTGAAACAAAGCAGATTTCAGAGATCTCAGAATGTGATCCTCATCTCTGCAGATTCTGGGCCCAAGGTCAGGTACAACGCCATGGTAGCATGAGTGTGTAGCCAAGAATACTTACCGCCTGACAAAACAGGAAGCAGAGGTCATAATAGAGAAGGGACTGAAGCAAGAAATATCTCCCAAGAACACACCACACCCCCAGTGGCCTACCCTCTCCAACTAAACCTTCCTTCTTAAAGTTTCCAGAACTCCCTAGAATAGCACAAGCTATGGGGACCAGCTCTTCATCCATGAGCCTCGAGGAAGGGACATGTCATCGGGTCTGTAAAGTAGCTAGCAAAGTGCCAAGCACAGAGAAAGTCCTTGGTAAGTCACTGCCATCGATGCTCCTTCAGACTGAGTCCAGCAATGGTAGCCAGTTTCTCCCATCATAGGTGTCCAGTGCATAGTTGTGACTCAAGGCTGGTTTGGGCTCCTTGTTCACTTCTGTGTCAGGCACAGGCTGTGCTAGTCTGACCACTATGGATTGGAGACCTGAGAAAGATGCGAATGACTCAGAATGGTCAAGTGGGTCAGAAACCAACATGACCACTGTACAGTCTGTACAGAGTCAGGTTTGACCCATCGGACCCCAGCAGGTAAACCAACTACTCTCTAAAAAGGAAGGCAGACAACAGCTACCTTCCGGGCCAGCACTGCCCAATAGGAGTTACAAGTACAGACCAGCTAAGTGATTCTAAAAAGGAGTGTAGTACTCAAATCACAAGCTAAGGCAAAACTGTAAGTCAGTGAAATGAATCTCACTATCTTTTATTTAACCCCAAATATCCAAAATACTATTTTGATATGAGATTTATCTTGAAAAAAAATGACACTTTATATTTTGTCTGTCTCTGTGTCTCCTCTTTGTCTCTGTCTGTCTGTCTCTTTCTGTGTGCGTGTGCTTGTGTGTGTGTGCATGTGCATATAGAGGCCAGAGATCTGTGTTGGATGTCTTTCTCAATGGATGTCTTAGTTTTTGAGGTAGGGTTTCTCACTGAACCAGGAGCTCTTCTATTTAGTTAGCCTGGTAAACTAACAGAGGCAGGGGCTCCTCCTGTCTCCATCTCGTCAGCACAGGGATGCTAGGTCAGCACTGCCAGGCTTGGGGATAGAACTCAGGACCTCAGGCTTACGTCAGAGTGAGCCCTTCCCCGACTGATTCATCTCCCAAGCCTCTGTATTCTTCTTTTTAAATATAAGACTTTGGAATGTAGTATCTTTTTATGCATTGTGCATTTTAGTTCAGACTAACTGTCAAGTGCTCAGCTGCCACATGCTGAGAGCACCTACGTACCCTGTGGGGCAGCACAACATCTAGCATGTAGAAATGTAAATGAGCTCACAGGTAAAGCAGGGTTCCACGCAGGTACATGACTAATGTTAGTATTATTGTTTCACCGTTTAAGATAGACCGCATGGGCAATTCTTTGCATACTTATGTGATTGTAATTTTTATATGCGCACATTTTCACACTGAGAACATGGGATGTAACTGGTGTCTAGTACAGCCTCTGCCGGGGTGGATCCCATCTCTGGGGCTCTCTATCACACCTATGTAAATGACATGTCTCTGAGCCTCATTGACCAATCGGTAAAAGGAGTTAAATAGAGTCCACATCACAGAGAGGTTACAAAGTGAAGTGAGCTGATGCCTAGGTTGCACTTAGGACAGTGCCTGCAGATAGTAAGCATGCCACAGCGGTAGGTATTGCTGTATTGTTGGGTTTTTTTTCTCTTTTAGTTGAAAACACAGAACAACTGAAGGAAATGTTGGTTTATTAACTCAATGGCTTTTTCCACACCTCCGAACCCACATTTGACATTTTTTTCAGTGGTTTTTTTTTTTTTGATAAAAGTTGGGGCCCCACCTATTTCCTCTTTCGATAAGTTATGAGGAGCCTTGCATAACTTCAGTTTTAAAAAATGCCTTTAAGAGCCCCTTTCTCCCTTTTCTGCTCTTACTGTCTTTGGTCCCAGAGCATGACCTGGAAGCCAGAGCAGGGTCGAAGAGCACTCTTTGAATAAGACAAATGGACATGCTGACCTTTGGCCCAGCAGCTTTTCTCTGGTCTGTCATCTAGTGGTTGTGTCATGGGCAATTAGCATATGACATCTTGTTTCTGACAAATGTCAACTGAGATGAGATTGTTGATCTAGTCATAAGGTAGAAGCTCTGCATGTCCAGGAAATGGCACTGTTATGTGTGATAAATCCAGTGCCCCCTTCACTCTCCCTGAACGGTCCCTCCACATATGAGTAGGGAGCCTCTGTGTACTTACAAGCCTGATACTCTGGTGTTACGGCCCTCTTCCTAAAGCAATGGTTTGAAAACTCGAGGTATAATTAGAGACTCAGTTGGAGAAGGTGTTTAACTTCTTATTTTGTGTTCAAGAATTAGAAAATGTAACTTAAAAGCCAGACATGGTGGAATTTATGCATAATCACAACACTTGGAGCCTGATGTAGGAATATCAGGAGTTCAAGAACATCTTTGACTACATAGTAAGTTTAAGGACACATTGAGCTACATGAAACACTGCCCCTAAACAAACAAATAACATAAAGAAAACATTTTGTGATTGCTTTATGGGTGTCCACCAATGTGCATTTGTTTACAGGCTGCAGGGAATCCTGACAAAGATGGTCTAGTCCCTTCTCTCAAAACCTCTCCATGCAGGGACCATGACTCTCTTTGTACCTTGTTGATGTTTACAAAGACCGAGACAGGATGGAGATAGAGATAGAGGCAACGACTGCACCCACCACATGGACCACATGGTGTTTGACAAGTGCTACTTGCTTACAAAGTTCATTGTTCACTGGTCACTGATTTTGGAGATGATGTGACTAACATGCCACATGCCATTATAATATTAAGCATTCCAATGATCCTAGGGGGTGAGGAATGGTGTGTCTGAGGTCTAACGTTCCCCTTGAAAGTGTGCTAAGGGTATGGCCTTAGACAAGTTTCATCCCTCTTTGATTGTCAATGTATTTATCTTGGAAAATGGAGATAATGAAGCCAACCATCCCTTGAGTTTAGGAGGTTTAGGAGGTTCTTAAGTAATATTGTGGGTGTAAATGAAATAGATCAGTGCCACCTACAGAGCAGATAGCAGGTATTCATTTATTCAGCAATTATACATCATTATAAGTGAATTTTTGTGGATTATATGTTACACACACATATGTATATATCAAATATGTGTACACACATCCACATACACACACATATATGTATATAACAAATATGTGTACACACATCCACATAAACACACATATATGTATATAACAAATATGTGTACATATATCTACATACACACATATGTATATAACAAATATGTGTACATATATTCACATACACACATATATGAATATAACAAATATGTGTACATACATCCACATACACACACATATATGTATATAACAAATATGTGTACACACATCCACATACACACACATATATGTATATAACAAATATGTGTACACACATCCACATACACACACATATATGTATATAACAAATATGTGTACATATATCTACATACACACATACGTATATAACAAATATGTGTACATACATCCACATACACACACATATATGAATATAACAAATATGTGTACATACATCCACATACACACACATATATGTATATAACAAATATGTGTACACACATCCACATACACACACATATATGTATATAACAAATATGTGTACACACATCCACATACACACACATATATGTATATAGCAAATATGTGTACACACATCCACATAAACACACATATATGTATATAGCAAATATGTGTACACACATCCACATAAACACACATATATGTATATAACAAATATGTGTACACATATCCACATACACACATATATGTATATAACAAATATGTGTACATATATCCACATACACACATATGTATGTAACAAATATGGGTACACGTATCCACATACACATACATAGATGTGTGCCAGGCTCCATTCTAGTTTTGGGAGTTAAAACTAGGATGTGCTGCCAGGCCGTGAGGTGCTCTCCACATACTGGCAGGAATGAGGAGATAACAGGCCTCCAATATGGATAGGAGGAAACCAGGAGGCAAGGTGCCCCCAGGAATATGAGCCTCCTTATTCTCCAGATGATGCTATTAATTGCCCAGACATCTAGCTATTCAAGAGTTGAGAAAGGTCCCAATGTTCTTCCCTCCGTGACCGTATCAAGTAACACCAACCTTCAGCAAAGCTCCAATCCACTGAGAGAGCTATGAAGTGAGGGCCCAGTCAGGCTTCAAAATTCTTGCCTTATTAATGATTTACATCCAAGTCTTTCAACACTCCTATGACCCGTTACCCTGTAACTTAGGTTCTGGAAATTTCCTTCAAGGAAATAATCATTAAAAGAGGAAAACTTCACCTGCAAAATTAAATGTCAAAATGTATTTCAACAAAATGCATGGCCCTTGGCCACAAAATCCCTCTTGTGACAGCCCACCCCGAGGAAGCTATTGTCAAGCTCTCACAGAGTGGAGTGTGAGCTACAAAGAGCATCTACTTCAGCACTTTCAGTGAGAGTTTTTAATCTAATGTCAAATAAGAGAGGAGATGACTAGGTAGATGTGATGTTTTGGAAATAAAATCCAAAACACTGAATAACCAATGCAAGTAAGAGTTCAGAGTGCCTATCTTGTACCAGGTGTCAGCTTTATAGGTGCCTGATTGGGGGAACGTTGAGGAGGGTACCAAGGCTGAGTTCGGGGGGCAGATTGAGTGTTGTACCAATGGCCATACTCTGTTACTGAGCTGAAAAGACAGATATCCAGAGGAGAACTATGCAGACATGAAAAAAAGATGTAATCTCAGCATTTGGAAGGCTGAGGCAGGTGAATTGCCAAATTGAGCTCCAGCCTAGCCTAGACTGAAAGTAAAACCACACATAACATATAGGGTGTGTGTATGTGTGTGCGTGGTTTCCATATATATGGAAAAAGCCCCTCAGGACTCAAAACTGAAAACGATTGTGGTATAAATGCATTTGTAAAGATTCACCAAACCATGCTGAGGCTCCGTGGAGGTTTTCTCTGTGTCATGCTATCACTGTCTTCTGAGGCATTGTGGTATAGAGTAGTGACTACAATTCTGTGTTCTGAATATAAATGGATCTGCATCGTCCTCAGCATTGAAATGTCCTAAGAGAGTAGACCCGTAAGAGATGATCCCAGAAGGTGGCCTTCACTAGTTTTCCCCAGGTCTCCGGTTTCCTGTTTGTGGTGTCATCTGCCTCACACACTGTCTTCCACTGTGACACCATCTGTCCTGAGGTGCTATAGCCAAGTGGCCTCACCTAGAGCTGCTGCCATGTGGCTTGTGCTTCTTAAGGACAGAGGAAGAGTTCAGATAGGTGACAACGTATTTCTCAGCAGGAACAACACAAGAAAGAAGACTGTAGGGTACCATCTTTAAAACATTGAAAGGAAAACAAAACACAGTCCAAGCAAAACTACCTCCTAAAGATAAATTCTTCAGATACACCAAACCTAAAGGAACTTCCCCTGGATGAGCCACACTGTTCAGAGAAACTGTTGAAGCAGAGAGAAAATAATACTGTGTGGAAATCCGGGGCCTTCATAATGAGACACAGAATGCTTTGAATGGTAGGGACTTTGTTAGTAAATGTAATTGCTAAAACATAATTAAAGCCCTTTCAAATATGAAAGACTATTAAATTTAAAAGAAACCTATGATGTATTTGGGGTTTAGAATATATGTAGAATGCTTAACAAAAGAAGGATAAAGGCAGGGAAGAGAGAAACACACTCGTGTTATAAGTTCCTGTACTGTGCATAAGAAAATGTCACACAACCACTTGGAAGTAAAGATGCATATCATAATCTCAAGAACAGCCAAGCACACCTCAATAACAGAGGCAGGATGAGGATATAGCTGAGTTGGGAGAGCATTGGCCAAGCATACATAAAGCCACGAGTTTGATCCCCATTCCCATTTAAATTGGGCATGGTGGCACATGCCTGAAACTCAGCATTCAAGAGGGGGAAGCAATCGGGTCAGAAGTTCAAGGACAGCTTGGATTACACAAGACCTTGTCTCAAAAAAAAAAAAA
Organism: Mastomys coucha; assembly: GCF_008632895.1. Lineage (NCBI taxonomy): Eukaryota > Metazoa > Chordata > Mammalia > Rodentia > Muridae > Mastomys > Mastomys coucha. The sequence continues at coordinate 39,247,841 of NW_022196906.1, read as the reverse complement.
AAGCCAACAAAGAGAAGTTGAGATTACTTACTTCATCCATCCAGAGACGGTGGAAACAAAGAAGAAACAGGAAATATAGAAAAGATGAGATAAGGATAAGTGAAACAGGGAGAAGTCTAACCCTGTCAATAATCATTTACATGTAAATTAAAAGGCAGTGGTTGCAAGACTTGGTAAGAGTCAACTATGTGTTGCCAACAAGAAGCACATTGTAAGCCAAGCATGGTGGTGCATGCCTTTAATCCTGGCACTTGTTAGGCAGAGACAGATGGATCTCTGTGAGTTCAAGGTAGCCTGGTCTACAAAGGACAGCCAAGGTTGTTATACAGAGTAGCCCTGTCTCAAACAAAACAAAACAAAAACATGCATTGTAAATACAAAGATACATGTAAGTTAAAGGTGAAAGGACAGCAAAAATATACTGTGCTAATACTGGTCAAGAGAAAGTTGGAACCGCGATATTAATATCAAAGTAAATCATAGCAAAAGAAATTGCCAGAGATGGAGAAGTCCATGTCATACTGATAGAGATATCAGTTAATCAAGAGGTTGTTAATGTTTATTGCTTATGTGCCTTCAAAATGCAGGGGAAGAAAGCTGATGTGAGGAGAAAGAGACAAATATACCATTACAATGAACAATTTCAACACCCTTCTCCCAGTTAGTGTGAGACTAGGTGGATAGAAAAACCTGTAAGAGCAGAGTACACTTGAATAGCACTGCCCATCGATTTGACATGACTTGTGTAGAATACCTCACCTAACAACGGCAAAATATACTGTTTTCCAGGGCACCCTGAGACTTAGATGGGATATGGCATATTTGGGGCCATACATTTTGTCTAAATAAATTCCAAAGGATCCAAGACATATAAAATATGTTCTGTACTCTTGGGCTGCACATCCACCTCGCTGCTGGGGTGCCTCTCAGGGGAGGCAGAGCACGGTCTGTGATAGGGGTCCCAGCTGTGTTCTTCCGGATGAGAAACAGTGAGATCTGAGTCTGAGGGTCTGGCCTTCCCCTATATGCCAGGTAGAAAGAAGATGGCTGAGCCCGGGACTGAATCCCGATTGGTTCTGAGTGAGTGCCGAGAGTAAGAGGATGGAGGGGCTAGAAGAGAGAAGGCCTTCTCTGGGAGATTTAGGGAAGGCTCTTTATGAAGAAGGCCTCCCCCTGCAGCAGTCCTTGATGAAGAAGGTTTATTCATCCAAAAGATTATTAAACCAAAAGAAGATTATTATTACCAAAAGAAGGTTATTAATCCAAATTGCTTTATTTTTTATGGCATATGTAAATGCATTTGTCTTACTCTGGGTGAATCAGGAATTAAATACCTTTTGTGGGAAGGAATGTCTAGGAGGGGAGCTCATTGGCTAAACACTCAGGGCTTATCTAGATACCTCATTAGCACAGAGAACTCCAGATTTTTATGCTGCATGACCTCTGTCATTGTCCTCTCCATGGGGTATCATGGCTACATGTGCCAGGGCAGGTAGAGTTTGGCAGGGAGCTGGTCCTATGCCTACCATTCTCAATTCTGAGATTCCCCAGGGTTGTGGCCCTCCTTCAACCTTACCCATTCTCCTGTCTGGTGGTGTGGTCTACTTGTCCCACACTGTTCTAGGATGGAGTTAATTGGAAATTAATATCAGAAACATATCTGGAAAATCCCCAAATGTCTTGAAATAGAATTCTGTATTTTCAAATAGCCCACTGTCCAATAAAACAAAACTTAAAAGGAAAATTACAGAGTATTCTGAACTGCATAACATGAAGACACAACATATGGAAATGTGTGGGCTATAGCTAAACAGAGTAGAAGGGAAATATGTAGCTCTCTGTGCCTCCCCTAGAAAAGAAGTATTAAGTAGATTCATCTTCTACCTTAGGAAGCCAGGAAGAAAGAAAGAGAGAGAGAGAGAAAGAAAGAAGCAACAATTAGGTTGCAACTAAGTAGACAAGGAAAATAATTCAGATTGGAATAGGAATTAATAGAATAAAAACAAAACAAAACAAAACAGACATCAGAGTGGAGATATAGTTCAATTGGCAGAGTGTTGGTCAAGGATGCATAAAGCTACGGGTTTGATCCCCATCCCCATGGGCATGGTGACACATGCCTGTAATCTCGGCACTGGAGACATGGAGGCAAGAGGGTCAGAAGTTCCAGGACAGCCTGGATTACATAAGACTTTGTCTCAAAAACAAAAAAGTCAATAACATGAAAATGTTGTTCCATGAAAAAAAAAATCAGTAAAATTCATAGAGCCCAGCTAGACTGATTAGCATAAAAAGAGATAACACAGCAAAATGACTTGGTCGGTTAAGGTGCTTGTAGCCAGGTCTGAGGACTGGGGTTCAATCCCTGGGGACTCAGGTGGTAAAAGAAATTCAAAATCCAACTCAGACAAGTTGTCCTCTCTCTCTCCCCCTCCCTCTTCTCTCTCCTCTCCCCTCCCCTCCCCCTCTTCCCTCCCTCCTCTTCCCCTCTTCCCTCCCCTCCCT
>NW_022196906.1:39228550-39245135 GCF_008632895.1 Mastomys coucha | reverse complement strand
CTCTCTCTCTCTCTCTCTCTCTCTCTCTTTCTCTCTCTCTCTCTCTCTCACACACACACACACACACTCACACGCTCATACACAGACACACACAGACACACTCACTAAACAAATGTAAAAAGGAAGTTAGTTTTTTTCTTTTCACTTTTAAGAAAATAGGAATCACCAGTGTCAGGACAGAGGTGGCCTCTCTTACCAGGCTCTGCCCATAATTAGAAAAATAACAAAGCAACCTTAGAAATCATGTGAGGTCAAGAAACTGAAAATGTGGGTGAAATGAACTAACTTTTGAGAAATAGAAAGTACCATGGCTTCCTTCAAAGAGATTCATTGACCTGAGCAACCCGGGATCTACAAAGTGACTCACAGTTACTGTGAGAAATCGGCCCACAAAGGAGCCCTCGAAGGCAAAGTCGTTACATTTATGGAAGAAATAATATTTTACACACAGTCTTCCAAAAAAAAAAAAATGGAAGAGATGGGGCAGTTCCCATTTCATGAGACCAGAGTCACCGGAGATGAAAATGAGACAGAAACACTTAGGGGAAAAAGAAAACTGAAGGCGGATGCCTCAAATGAACACACACAAACCTTCCAAAGAGAGTCCCCGAGAGCAGAGCCCAGTGACACACTAAGAGGAAAACAGGTATGAGGAGGTCAGCTTTAGCCTAGGGCTTTGTTGCTAACGAAATATTGAAAACATCCTCAGTGAACCCCAGCAACCATAACAAAGTAGAAAGAGAAAGTCATGTGACTATCTCAGCAGATTCTGAAAAGCACTTGGCCACATTTAACATCCATTCCCGATATAACTTCTCAGAAAACTAGGCATAGAAAACAATTGATTTGGTTGAGTTTTAATAATACATGTGTGCATGCACACACACACACACACACACACACACACAAAGCCCATCGTCACTTTTGCTGGTAAAAGACTGAAAGTTTAGGGCCTGGGGCATGATGGTTCAGTGGGTGAAGTGCTTGCCACAGGCCTGGTGACCTGAGTTTGGGTCCCCAGAACCCACATAAAGCTGATGCAGTAGCACCAACATTTGTTGTCTCTGCGCTCTTGTGGGTGAGTATGAGGACTCGCAGCAGGTTGTCCCTGATGGCCACATGTACAAACACACACACACACACACACACACATGCATATACATACACATATACTCACATATATGCATGCACGTATATGCGCACACATACACTCATATACACACACAGTCTGTGTGTTTGTCCCTAACAGACAAGGTAATAGGTTGCAAGACTCATACACACACATACACACACACAGACACACACACACACAAATTAACAATCTATGGTACTGTTACACACTAGTACAAATAACCAGAAATCAGGATTTATAAAGTATCATTTACCATCACCACAGCTTCAAAAGTATCACCTTTCTTTAGTTATTGTTATGCCTTTGCTTCTAAGGCAGGGTCTCACTATGTAGCCCTGGCTGGCCTGGAACTCAGAATGTATATCAAGTTGATAGCTCATCACTTATCTCTGCCTGCCGGGTGCAAGAATGAAAGGCACACATTACCATATTAGCACTGAAATCTCAACTAGCTGTATGGTGGCTGTTAAGCATCAGTGACTTCCACAAATTTAAATCGTTCAGAGGCTAGGCTACAAATCAATGAAATGAGATAATCAGAAACGGTTCGCTGCCAAAGAAGTGACCAATATGCCTCTGAAGAGCCCCAAAAGCATAACAAACATCTAAAAATTTTTAACTAAGTGAGAGACATAAGCACATTGTGAGATGTGAGTAACTGTGCTCAGGGGGTTTTCATAACCTTTATACATACAAACCAGGAATGAAGAAAAGATGACTATCAGTGATTTAAGTGATCTCCTCAAGATGACACGCAAATGAATTCCAACCTAAGACAGAAGGAAAGCCGTGATGAGGATAAGAACAGAAAGTTATGAATAATAGAAAACAGGGTTAAAAATCCCAAATTGGGGCCTGGTGGGTAGGAAGGAACACCTACTGTGCAATCAATCATAAGCACCTGGACTGATCCCCAGCACGTGGGAAGCCACATGTGGGCCTGTACCCCAGTGCTGAGGCCCAGACTCAGCATCTCAGAGACTTGGTGGTCATGAGTCTAAGGAGTGAGAGCCAGGGACAATGGCTGAGCTCAAAGTCCAGAGAGAGACCCTGTCTCAAAGGGTTAAGATGGAGAAAAAGGGCCGGGCAGTGGTGGCGCATGCCTTTAATCCCAGCACTTGGGAGGCAGAGGCAGGCAGATTTCTGAGTTCGAGGCCAGCCTGGTCTACAGAGTGAGTTCCAGGACAGCCAGGGCTACACAGGGAAACCCTGCCTTGAAAAAAAACAAAGAAAGAAAGAAAAGGAAAGGAAAGGAAAGGAAAGGAAGGGGAAGGGAAGGGAAGGGAAGGGAAGGGAAGGGAAGGGAAGGGAAGGGAAGGGAAGGGAAGGGAAGGGAAGGGAAGGAAAAAAACAAAACAAAACAAGATGGAGAAAAAGGAAGAACATGTCCTTCTCTTGCCTATGTGCACATGCCCACATGTGTACACATGCTCCACCCCCCGACTCTCCCCACAGAGTACACAACACAGAGAGTAACTCTGTCCCTTGCAGTCAATTGTCCTCTTGCAAACATCTTACCTTACTGTGGTATATTTGTTAAATGAATGGACCTATATTGCTATGTTATAATCAACTAAAGTCTATGTATGATTTATATTTGATTCATTTTCTGTCTGACGCTCCTTTATGCTCCTAGATATAATATTATATAAGTTGGCACATAGCCTTGGACTCCTTGGCTGTGTCATTTCTCAGCCTTTTCTTGTTTCTGACAGCCTTGGTGTTTTGAGGTTTACCGCTCAATTGGATGATGCCCATCTATTGGAAATTAGATGATGGCTTCCTTGTGACTATCCTGAGGTTTGTGCTGGGAAGGCAGTTTGCAAGGTCAAGGGTCACTTTTAAATCATCACATTGTCTTAAGGGTGTGTCTTGGTCACTTGGTCCCTGCTCTATTGCTCTGAAGAAATACAGTGACCAAAGCAACTTTTGTTTTAAAAAAAAGATTTATTTATTTTTATTTATATGACTATACTGTAGCTGTCTTCAGAAAACACCAGAGAGTGCATTGGATCCAATTACAGATGGGTTGTGAGTCACCATGTGGTTGTTGGGCATTGAACTCAGGACCTCTGGAAGAGTAGTCAGTGCTCTTAACTGCTGAGCCATCCATCTCTCCAACCCCCTTAGCAACTCTTATAGAAGAAAGGATTTCACTGGAAGCTACAGTTTCAGAGGTGTAATTCATTATCATCATGGCAGGGAACTATGCCAATGGTCTCCAGAAAAATAACTCAGACTACTTCCTGATCCATAACTAGAGAGAAAGAAAGCAAGACATATGTGGCCTACCCTTAGTGACACACTTCCTCCAAGAACACACCCACTCCAGCAAAGCCACACCTCCTAATCCTTCTAATCCTTTTCAACTAGTATCACTCCCTGATGACTAAGCATTCAAATATATGAGCCTATGGGGGCCATTACTATTCAAATCACCATAGGGTTTGACTACTGACATGATTAATCAGTATTAGTTTCCATTAGTGGGGCAGGTCACTAGGGTAGATTTGCCAGCAACCTCCATTATAAATGTATCCCCACCCAACTCTGTTGTCTTTGAAAGACATCACTATGTACAACCTAGAGTTGAGGAGAGGAATTTTATCCCTACCCCTATAGAACAATTGATTTCAGACTGTGTACACTAATCATGTAGACTTTTGTATGTGAGAGGGGTATCTTATCTCCTAGTTGGAATGATCCATATTTTTAAAGGTTTATCTTACTTTTATTTATGTGTATGCATATGTGTGTATGTATGTCACGTGTGTTCTTCATGCCCATGGAGGCCAGAAGAACCCCTGTGGCTAGAGTTCCAGGTGGTTGTAAAACACCTGGTGTGGGTACTGCGAGCCAAACTCAGGTCTTCTGGAAGAACAGCAAGAACTCTTAAACACAGCCATCTCTCCAGGCTCCAGGAATGTTTAATATTTTATTCTGAACTTAAAAGTTTTAGCAGATGAGGGTTTGTGCAGGAGTCATTTGCATTGAAACAACAGCTTGATTGATAACTTTTCCAAACTTTGAATTAATGTTGGCTGGGTACTTGGTATCACATACTCTCCTGAACATCTCTCCTGTGTTTGGTTTTCTCTCACCCGTGCAGTGGTCACTATTCCTCATAAAGAAACAGACTCAGAGCATCACTCTATTTGTAAGCCCTGTGCATTCCTGAACATGCTTTGAAAATAGACCTTAAAAGTGGGATGGAATCTCCTGACCCTTTAAGGGCCCAGAAGGGCAAGCCTTTCCCTGACTTCTTCACACATTGCCCTCTCTATCTCTGTAGCTATCTATCCTCTCTTCCCTCTAGGCCTTGTTATACAGTAAATAGACTGCTCAAGAGCCTGTTGCAGAATCCAGCCGTGGAGGTTCCCATGGACACCTAAAAGCTCAGACATGAGGATCTGGGGGCCCGAATTTAAATCCCATCACCTGCATAAAAATCCAGGTATGGGTACACATGCCCTAGTAACCACAGATAGCAAGACCCTGGCCACCATAGCAGCAGCCCCAACCCTCCACTCTCACAAAGAGTGCCCTTACCACCCAAGGACATAAACATCATTCACACCTATGAGGACCTGAGAGATCTAGGAGCCTGGTTCACACGCTGAGCAAAATCCCCCACCCAGCTGCTAAAAGGTGAGAGGGCAAGGAACCAGTGGAAGATTTAAAAGCTGCTATGGTTGAAAAAAGAAAACCGCATCTGACCGCCTGTGGACGGTTAACCCACCTGTGCCTACAACAGCTTCCACAGCCAACGTTAGGATTCAATTAGATACTCAAGGTCTGGTCTTCCTCAGGACTATCCTTAGGTTTTGGTACTAGATGCCATGATGAGGAGAAAGGAGGGCTTGGGTGCAGACTTTCACTAGATTTCAACCCCCCTAAAATCCTACAAGGATGTGGAGGAGGGGTCCATATCCTCAATTCACCGTGGGCATCAAAACTCCCAGAAGCAGTAATTCTCTAGACATGTTCTGGTTAGTAGTCATGCTGTTTGATTCCACCTTGAGCTTTTTGTGTGGATAGATTGATTTAAAGAAGGAGAATAAGGAAGAGGGGGCAGGGGAGGAGGAGGGGGAGAGGGAGGGGAGAAAAGGGAAATGAGGAAAGGTGGAGGAGAAGAGAAGAGGAAGAGGAGGAAAGAGGAAGAGAAAGTGGAGAGGGAGAAAGAAAAGGAGAAGAGGAGAAGGATGAGGGGGAGGAGGAGGAGGAGACAGCAGAGCCACTGTCATGAAAACAAACAAACTAGGGATATGGCACAGTGGGTAAAGGATGCTTGTTGTGCAGGCATGAGGGGCTGACCCTGAAACTCCATTCTCTACATAAAAAGGCATAACTCCAGCACTGGTGAGGCACCGAGACAGGAGGATCCCTGGCGCTTTCAGGCAGACAACCTAGTTCCAGGTTTAGCGAGAAACCCTGACTTAAAAGAATAAGGGAGAGAGTGGCACAGCAGGACACACACCAGTCTCCACATATCCACAAGTGAGTACGCTCACATGTATGCATGCACACACCTGACACACAAAAGAAATAAAATGAAGGGGCCTGATGTGAATTCCACTCCCTAGATTCGGAGCAACCTGGACAATCAGAATGCCTGGAATCAACCAAGGATGGGCCCAGAGATAATGCTGAATACAGTGAGGACATGTGTCTTCTGGGTCTACCTGCCATCTTCTGGAGGGCCATGCTTGTCATAGGGTCCTCATTTGGGAGCCACCTGGTGGCATATGCCCAAGGAACCCATCTAAGTCAGGCATTGCAGGCAGCAGAGCTACAGTCTAGGGGAGTTCACCTCATCATCCCCACTGGCCTGTGACTAAGGAATGCCACCACAGAGCCTACAGTATTGACCCAGAGGGGCCATGTTAAGTCTGTATGTCTAGAGTGCCTGGAACAGTATTAAGGGTCAGAGAGAGGAAGTCATTTGCTCAGGGCCACATAGATGGTGAGTTAGCAGACTGTACAGTCCAGCCAAGTTTACCTCTCACCCCAACCCCAGGCACATGATCCCCACCTTAAGAACCCAAATGATATTTTCACCTCATCTTCTTCTCTGTAACTCCCAACACCGTTCTGCTACAACCTTGGATCTAAAGTAATATTGACTGAATTTTGGAGGTCTAGCCCCAACTCTGAATTTAGGGAGGTTCCTTGTTGAACCACCTGAGCCACACCGGGTGGGAAGTAAAGAGAAAATCCACCATTGGCCAGGTGTAGGAAGGGAGAAACCCTGGACACAGAGCAGTGGCCAAGGGCAAAAATGGAGGTAAAGGCTGGGATTGGGCATGTCTCACTGGTCCCAGTGGCCAGGACCTGCCAGAGACGATGATGTCCCTTCCTTTTTATCTAGTAACACCATCTCCAATCTGTCCTTAGTTCTTAAATCCAGGGCACATCTCATCCATCACAGGCTGGTCCAGCACTTAGCACAGATTCAGACAACTTGGCATTCCAGCTGGGTGATTATTTGATTAACATCTATAACCTGCCCTATATGTCCAACACATAGCCTGGAGTCCACATGTGTGGCTCTTGAGCTTGAACTTTGTAGATGTTACTATTGTGATGTAATGTCAAAGCCCCAGGAGAACCCTGCATTGCTCACAGCAGTTGTCCAACACCCCGAATTATCTGGTATGGAACAAATTTCCTGTAAATGTGTGATAAATTTAATAAATGCAAAGACAATGATTGGAACTTGAGTGGCCTTAGTGATTGTCTGACCCTGTGTCCCCTAAGCCCTGAGATAGCCACATGAATAGGGTCTTTACAAGTATGATTGAATTGAAAATCTTGAATAGGGAAGATTAGCCCTAAATTCAATCACATTTAGGTCTTAAATTTTTGTTATAAAAGGAAGGCAGAGGCTGGGCAGTGGTGGCGCACACCTTTAATCCCAGCACTTGGGAGGCAGAGGCAGGTGGATTTCTGAGTTCGAGGCCAGCATGGTCTACAAAGTGAGTTCCAGGACAGCCAGGGCTATACAGAGAAACCCTGTCTTGAAAAATTTAAAAAAAAAAAAAAAAAAAAGGAAGGCAGAGGGAGATTTTGTACACACACACATGCACACACACACACTTGCATACACACGTACAATGCACACTTGCACATATATGCACACGTGTACATGCACACACTTTCACAATACACACTTGCACAGTACACACACTTGCATATGCAAGTGCACACATGCACACACACACATGCACATAGACTTGTGCACACACTTGCACATACAAAACACACACTTGCACAGTACACACTTATACAACACACTAGCTCACACATTTGCATGCACATTTGCATACACATATGCACACACATGCACATACACACAGAGACATAAGTGAAGTAAATCAAAGAACCTGGCAACTACCAAACTGAAGATGCCTTCATCAGGTATCCACAAGAAGGAGGTGGAGACAAGAGATGGATTTCCCCACAGAGGCTAGGCATGTGCCTGCCTCCCCCTTAACTTGGCCCAGTGAACCTGATCTCAGACTTCCAGCCTCCAGAACTGAAAGAGGATGCGCTTCAGCTGTTAGAGAGCTCCTCTGTTATAGCAGCTGCAGGGAACAAACACATGGACCTTCCTCTTCACCCTAACTGGCTTTCTGAATGCCAGCAACCTTCTCTGTGACCTGAAACTTCAGACTGAGAGAAGAGGGAAGTATCCAAAATAGAAACATGAAATGTGGAAGGGACAAAAGATGAAGAGAGAGAAAGGGTGAAGTTTAAAAAGTCTAGAATGGCCCACACTGCAGGAAGAAAAGCCCAGTGGCCTGCCCCTCCTCCACAAATACTCCTGAATGGAAGTGACAGAGATGGAGATTCCCAAATGCATTGACCACTGGTCTCTATTTGCCAGTCACTAACCACGGTCCACACGGAGAATCCAGCCTATAGCCAGCCAGGCCTCTCTCGCTGGGCTTCAGTTGCACACTGGCCTTACAGGTCTTAAACATGCCAGCTTTGTCCCCAGCCCATGGCCTTGGCACTGTTGCTCCCCTCTGCCCAGAACAGGTCAGACCAGATAACCACAAGACACCTTCTTCACCTCCTTCAGGTCGTTGTTCAAAAGTGACACACTAGGAGGTTCTCCCCACCTATCCCAGCCTCACTTCATGGTTCTTAGCCGTGCACAGCACCATCTGCCACACTGCTATCTACTCCTTCTGAGGGCCACACTCCGTGTGGCAGCAGTTTGGTGGCCTAGATGGAAGGCAGAGTGTGGTAGAGGGGAGAGGGGTTGCTGGGGGAGAGCCTGGATAAGACGACAGATGAAGTGTTTGCTTCAGATGCCATAGCAGCTCAGAGTCCAGCGGAAACTCTGCCAGGGCATTTCTGCAGCTTCTGGCTGCATTTGTACACATGGCCTCTCCCAGGGAGGTAGAAGACCTCAAATCCCTGCCCACAGGCCCCATAGCTGGGTCTTCGACTGCCAGCCTTCAAAGTGGCCCGTGACTAGAATTGTCTCATTGGTGACCTTTTGTCTGTAGCTAGTATGAGAGAGGCTGAGAGAGGTGGTGCCATGTGGACCTAGCCTTAGAAAGCAAAGAAAGACTCAGTTTTCTCTGTTGTAAAATGGGCAGATGAAGTAGTTGTAGCAAGTTACCTAACATTAGCAATGTTAGGCTGCTTTCCCATCACTTTCAGCTAAACAGGCACAGACTCTGTCCTATTTTTATACCTAGCCATTTTGCACAGTACCTGGCACTTATTACTTATTTCCCAGTAGAGCTATTCACCCAAAGGGAGAAATGCTGTGAGGCAGGCATAGGCCCTGCCATCAAACCAGGACCTCAGAAGAGCTTTGTTGTTGGCCTGTGGAGAAAAATTATGTGGAGAGGACAGAGGAATAGAGCCATGAATTCAGGACCACACTGTGACAGAAATGAAGCAACTCAAAGGATCTTGTCAAGTGGGGGAGACAGGAAGCATGTCCTAGGTTAGCCAACGGGCAAGCACCCAGTTAATGACAGGGTAACTCTTCTGTCATTTGGAGCTGTGATACAAGTAGTGACTGCCTCTGAAGATTTAAGGGATCGTGGAGAGGCTGCTGGCTGCCAGCTCTCCAAAGTGCCCCTTAGAATCCCCACAGTTTATAGCATTAATCAGGGGTCATCTCCCTGAGATGCCATACCTGCATCAAAGTATTGGTAAAATGTCTACATATTTCTGAACACTTGGTGTGTGTGTGTGTGTGTGCGTGTGTGTGTGTGTGTATGTGAGTGTATGTGCATGTGCGTATATGTGTGTGTGAGCATGTGTGTGTGTGTGAGTGACTGTGTGTGAGTATGTCTGTGAATGTGTGTCTGTGTGTGAAGATGCCTGTGTGTGTATGAGAGAGTGTGTGTGTGTGCTTATAGCTTACTGGATCTAAGAATTATAAGTTTTGAACACTCATTAAAAATTTAAAAGTTTTAAGAAGTGTAAAAGTGGTCTCACCACATGGAAGAAGAACTCTAAAGACTTGCAAAAAATGTTCATTTTTCTTTCATAGGTCCTGATAGTTTTCCACTTGTGTGATTTTCTGGTTGTGTTTCTTTGACATCCCAGGAAGGTGGTCTGGGGCAGGGCAGTGCATACCTGAAGGGCCATTAGCTATTGGTTATTGAGATACCAGTGGCACACATCCACACCTTTCAAAGTAATGAAGATGTCTCCCTGTTTTCAACGTTTGGGGAGAGGAGGTGAGAAGACCATGACTGACTGTTCTTCTGCCAGGAAAGGTCAGGATGCCACAGAGCAAACCTGGGGGTGAGGTGTGAACCTGCCGCTGCCTTAACACAGCTCTTCTCTGAGTTTCGTTTTCTGACAAATGACAAGTGCTTCAAGTCTCAGCTTCCCTCTTCCATGCCCTTCTCCCACACACTAAACTGCTGGCTATGCGCATGCTTCTCGCCCGCCCTCCCTGGCCAGCCTCCAGTTACCATTTCTTGTATCTGTTGTTGATTCTGCGAAGAGGTTAAAATGCTACTTTCAAATTGTCCTCCAAAGAGTGAGGAACCCGGACAGATGACTTTGCATACTAGCAGGGGCCCTGAGGATGGAGGCCCTGGAAAAGAGATGTCCAAATGTGAGAGTCTAGGCTTGGTCCAGCACTGGACTGAAGGAAAATAGTGACAGGAGCATCAGTGCTGCACACGAGAGTAACACTTTCATCTAAGCTGCTCCCTCTTGAATTGTATTAACATTATTTTCTGGGGGGCTAAACCCCAAAGAAGTACCAATGTCTGACCCGTTTTTGAATCCCACTGGGCCTAAACAGGGTATCTGACAAATATTTTGCTCGCTTTAATCCTGATAGGTTGTAAGAAATGTTATTGTATATACTTTACAGCTAAGGATTTTAAGATCTGAGTTCTTGACTTTACTAAAGTCACAGATGACAAGTGACAGGCCTGGAACTGAACCCCAGTCTTGGGTCTTCCCATCCAGCATGCTCCCTGCTATCTTAGATGAGGAAGAACACGGGATTTTAAACTCTCCAAGGCAAGATGCTATAATTCCAGGGGTATTGCATACTTTCTGCATTACATATCGGTCATACTGTTTCTAGCCAAGAGTCTCCTGTTTTCTGGGTGAGCCTTGTGATTAGGGAAACACCATTTGCCTACAGAAGATATAGAAATGTTTCCTAAGGCTGAGTTTGGACTGTTCTGTGTTTTAGAATCACTGTGCTTAGCCAGACAAAACCATTGCCTGAGACACCGGAGCAGGAACTAAATACTGGCAAGCATTGTTAGACAGTATTAAGCATTGTTAAGTTATGTTAGTACTATGAGTTCTGTGTTGAGCTTTGGTCAAGCTTTTGGTTAAAACTCTCTTTTTAATGTTTTGTGTGAATTATTAAGACCATCAAAAGCAGGGCCATTTGGCAAGCCCTTCCCTTATGCCTGGCTTCCTATCATCTAAGCATCCCTCTTTGGAAAGCTGGCTCACTGGTCCCATGGCAACCTAGCTCCTTTGAACAATCCACAGATGCTTTGAGGGAGCAACACCACAACCAAACTTCTTTTTTGCTGAAGTTCCACTTGATTTCGGAAAGTGCTGTTCCAGCCATGACTATTTCAAACAACTTGGATCTGTCTTGTTGGTAAACTCTAGCAGCAAGCTCCATGTAGTCAGAGGAGGGATATTTTCCCTGACGGCCTATAACTGTTCAATTTACACAAATGGCTGTTCCATAATTGGTGGAAACTGCTTCTTCATACCCCACATCTGGCTATGTAAACATGCTGTTTGACTGACTTTTTGAGTGGTCTGGGAACTAACTCCATACCTCCCCATGCTGTGACACCATGCCCAATAAAAGACATTTCTGGAATGACCTTTGCCAACTTTTGATTCTTCTCAAAAGAAGTGGGTTGAGCTGGTAACATAAAGAAGATACATCAATGGGAGCAAGTAGTGCCTTGGTGGTGGTGGTGGTGATGGTGGTGGTGGTGGTGCTAGTGGTGGTGGTGGTGGCACCACAGAGTAGGCAGAGGTATCAGTGGTGCCATCAATGGCAGTAACAGAAATTGGGTGTCTGAAGAGTTACTAAAGAGTTCCAGAGAAAAGCCAGAAGCAGAGACAGTGGGGAGCAGAAGCAGTGTAAGCCACAAAATACAGTGGAAGCATAAAGAAGGCTTTAAGGATCTTAAATCAAAGGACTGAAGGATCTGAAGTCAAAGGTCATTGAAAGTTGCAGGGCGCTGCAAAGCCCTAAGAGCCAAAGGGGTTGACACCTGATATGGAAGTATAGGGCTAAGTATCTTAACACATAGGCTCAAGAGTTGTGACATTAGCTATTGCTAGAAGTTGTGAGTCCCCCAAGCCCCAAATTTCAGAGTTCTAAGATAAGTTGGTGTTGAATGCTGCTACTGTAAACTGCTAAGAGGCAAGGCCTGCACTAACTTCCAGGTACCAGGCCATTGGCAATCAAAGCCCAGAGCAATAGGCTTCCCACCCAAGCTCTTAGAGCCATTAGCCTCTAGTTTTTAGAGCCTAGAACCTTAGACTTCTAGCTTTGAAGGCTTGGAGCTCTAAGTCTATGAAATGTACCAGCTCAGCTCATACAGACTTGGCACTCAAGGACACAGGTCTGTTATAATAAAATAGCTATTCCTTACCTACTCCAGCCAAGTGATTGGTAACATGAATACTATTTGCAGAAGCCTAGAGGCTCCATTCAGGTCAGCATAATCTCTTCCACCCCACTGAGGAACTACTACAGTAATTTGTACCCCAATAATCTCGTATAAAGCACACACAAGCTAGTTATTATATTTATAAGCAGTAAGCCTAGATTGGGTAGAACTAGCACTGCACTAATTTATTCTCCAGCTATGAGACCCTTTGCTCCTTCCAGTTTCTCCCAGCCATGTGATTCTGCTCCATCTGAGCTTCCTCCTTCTTCCTTCTCCTCTCCCATCCTCTCTCCTTCCATTCTCATTTTCTCTATTCCTGCACCAATTTCAAAGACTTTCTGTCCCACCTTTCCCCTCCACTCCCCAATCATAGGCCCTAGCGCTTATTGATCAGTAAATGGGGAGAAGGTTCACGTGAGATAACCTGAGTACGTGATCAACTGCTCGTCCAGAGCCACCCCTTTTGAGGAAGCAGAATTAACATCAGAATTCAAATGGCATCAGGACAACCCACACCAAGGAACTGCTGAGGGGAAGGCCTCACGTGCCACCATCTGGGCACACAACTTCTGTCCCCATAGTATCATTTGGTGTGAAATTAGTGTGTGTCTTGCATGGTCCACTGAAGTGAGGTTGCACCACTGCCCCACAGCTGGGGATTCATCTTGAAGGATAGTGATGCTCCTTCTGTGAATCATCTTGAGATAAAAGAAATAAATAATAAGGAGTGGGTTCAAGGCACAGAGAAAAGGGCCTCCTTTTTTATGGAGAAGCCTGGAGAAGTCAATGGTAGGAGTGGTGATCTGTCCCACTGCACAGACTGCCCAGTGTAGAATGGGGCTGAAACCCGTGATTCTCCGATCGGCCATGTTCTGAAGCAATTATAACTGACAATATCTTGAATGCTTCTGATATCTGCAAAAGGCTTGGGCACAGCATTTTAAAATGCACCATGTTTTTGTATGTGCCTACAGCAGACTGCTGCAGCTCAGAGGTCACTATCGTGTGACAGAGAGACAGCAACAGATAAACTTCCTGCATTTGGAAGACAGGGTTTGGGGACACTGTTATTTTAGGAAAATGAGGAAATGGCACCCTCAAAAACAGGAGAGGTCCGGGCCATCTGGGGGGGTAGAAGGAAGACACAACACTTCTTTGAAATGACTGGGGATTTTTTGTGTGCAGTCTGTATGCCATCTCTTACATTTGAGTTCACAAGGCAAGGGGAGTGGATGGGCCCATACCCTCTCCTGCTAAGACAGTGTTCCTAAAAACTGCTCAGATGAAGATGGGTAGAAGAGAGGTGTGCTGCCATGCATAGCACATACCACAGCTGAAGAGAAGCCAAACAAATCCAGGCTGAGGGACCAGGCTCTATTAGTACAGCACGTGGCACATTCTAGATTATTTCTACTAACCACATCTACTAACCACACCTGCCCTGTTGGGGGAGGTTGTATCTGTCAGCTCCACGTTTTGTTTGTTTGTTTGTTTGTTTGTTTGTTCGTCTTCCAATCAAGCAGTGGCTAATGAAGGCCCAGGGCCTGGGCTAAGGGCACAAGGCTTACTGTGAATGAGATAGAATGAGGCTTCCTGCTTCCAAGGCCCATGGGTTCCACTTTGAGTATCGATCAAGAGCAGGGTCCTAGGTGCATCCTGCAAGACTCTACAGGACTGGAGAGGGTCTTAGCCCGAGTCTACTGCTTCGGGGAGTCAGCAGGGGCAAACTTACAGCTTTACTTGGAAGATCATCGTCTCTCCCTTTCCCTCCAAGCCAGCAAAGAGGGCGAGTTACACAGCCACCTGAGTTCCACTGCTGCGACATGACAGGCAGGGGAGAACTTAGCTCTGGAGAGCATGGTTTGAATTCTGTAGAGTGAGTGAGTCACCAGTTACTTACCTGGGGATCTGGGGTCTGATTCTATTTAAAATGCGAGTCTGTTCCCGTCATCTACCTCCTGTCTACAACTTCCAGGTTGCCTGTTAGCCACCCAGCTGAAGTGCACACAGCACCTTACTTCAACCTGAGCCACTGCTCAGAGGGCATCTCTTCGGAGCCCTGTCATACTTAGCCAGAGTATTAGTATTGGGCAGAGACTGAAAGGGAGTAGGTTCTACAGACACATTTAAAGGTTCCTCCTGGGATGGGGGCTGGACTGAGCATGACCAGAGAGCTGGCTAAGCCTTGGCAGTCCCCATACCTTGCACGTGAAATCCCTCTCACTGCAAGGACTGCCTAGTTTCACCAGGCAGCTTCCTCCTTTTGGTCTCCATCTCAGAGTCCATGCCTCTGGGTTTCGACGTTATGTGCGCTGCTGCTCTGACAGGATGATCACAGGGCAGCCCAGAACTTCCCAAACACGAGTCTGGAGACCAGCTGTGTGCCTGGGGAGGTCAGTTTCCTGCAGTGCTCAGGTGCCCTGTGAATTTTATGTAGAAGTGGAGTGAAAGGGAGAAAGACCATTCCATCCAGACTTCAACTGTGCCCTAAGAAAGAGCTGCCTCAGGATCAAGCTATCTACCTGACCATGCCCATTGGCTTCCTGGGCTCACCACAGTACCATCATCCTCCCAGCCCCAAGCTTCCCTCCTCCTACTACTGAACGATCTCATTCTCTCTCAACTCACTTGGTATTGTGCTTTGCAAAAATTCTTCCAAAGTTCGAAGGCACCATTGCCAAAATAGGAAATACAGACGTTCAAGGACCAACTGAGCCCTGTCACCTACTGAATGATGGAGATCTCTGCCCTCTGCCACAGTGTCCCCATCTGCAAAACACTGACAACTGCACACCCCCAGTGGATTTTGTTAAGGACTGGATGAATCTGTATTTGCAGATGAATCAGGGCTGGCCACACAATAGCTGTCAGGAAAGTCCTTGAGTCTCTGTGGCTTAATACAAAGATCCAGAGTTTAATGCATCGTCTTTCCTTCAGAGTTCTCCAAGAAGTGATTGAGGTACCCAGGCTTTTGCATTCCCTGGAAGTCCTTGGCTGGGGCCCTCGGGATGGCTGACAGGATAGCACAAGCCGAGACAGAGGCAGGGACTGGATGTAACGCCCTCTGCTGCAGCTTCACACGGATTTAAACCTGGTCCTATTTTCCAGCCACACACCAGGAAACAGTTGTCCCATGTTCCCAGGAAAAGGAAAGGGGTTTGTTTGTTCAGCACCTGGCTGGTGCCTGCTATGCCATGTAAAGTGTTTTATGGAGTCCTTGCCGCACCTTAAGAGTTCAAGCATATGAAAATCCTTTTATTTATCATCTGTGCCAATGTGGATGTTCACTGAAGAACCCCTGAAGAACAAGCTACTCAATACAAAACAGCATGCATGTGGGCTTCTTCTAATTTTTTGCTCTTCTCAGGTATGAGAATTATGTGCTTGATACAGCTTCTCCTGCTAATCCAGCTTCTCTCTGGGTGCCATGCAGGAAGCAGGGGGTATAGCAGGAAGCCCACACTCAAAGCTGGTTCTGCCCCAAGCAAAGCGACAAATTATGTCACCCACAGGGATTTTCTTCCAATGGGTTGTGTGCACACTTTACAGATTTCTCTAAAACTACTGGATCCCCTCATCTCCAATGTACCAATCTCCTTTCTATCCATCCATCAACTCACCTACTACCAACTCAGCTCTCAAGTCTCAGATAACAGGCTACCTCTGCCGGGAAGCCTTCCTTGTTCTCAGCCCTGTGTCCCGTTGCTAATCTGTACTTTCCTTCCCAGAAACTGTTGAAATCTCTGCTCACTTTCTGTCTCTAGCAAGGTGGTTTCTAGAGGAAGGCATCTGGTTTTGGCCAGTAAGTTTTCTAATTGTGCACATCACAGTTAGGTCCAGTTGAGACTCACCCTGAAAATCATATAAGTGACATACTCACACAGTATCAGCGCCATAGGCCAATAGGTCAGGTGGACGAAGCTTGGTCTTTCATACAGTTAACATCTTTGGTGACACTGGAGGGCAGGCAGATGTCCTGGCCACTGAAGAGACACTTGAGTGACACCAGGTACCTCATGGGGCCTATCAACACTTCTAACCTGCAGATTTAGGGCAAGAACAACCTAAAAGGCCTGGGGGTGTCATGGACTTGCACCAAGAGCATGATGTCAGGTAGGGGATGAATGATCCTTCACTGTTGGCTTAGCAGAAGGCCCTGCATAGAGGTCCCAGGACTTTCACACATGTCCTTTCGCACTTGTGTTTTATCCCTGGCACAGTCAGTCAATTCCTAGCCTCATTGGATGCTACAGCACACACACACACACACACACACACACACACACACAGAGAGAGAGAG